>NW_026867643.1:0-139695 GCF_020745735.1 Hemiscyllium ocellatum
CCTGCGGGGCTGTTGGCCATCCGACCAATCAGAGTAATGAGAGGCGGGACTTGACTATACCACTGATCATCCTCGCGGACAGCGCGGCTGTGCGGGCGGAGAGCTGTCGGTAACGAAAGGAATAAACAGTAGCAAGCGGGAGGGAAATGGTGTTGGTCTGGGCTGAGAGGTTTTGCGAACATTTGTGCACATCGGAAATACAAATTTGAAACTTACAGTCTCGTTTTTTGCAGTAAACCGGAAAATGCCTCATTTCGCGATTGACTCGAGTCAGTGCGGCCATCTTTATTCGGGGCAACGATTCACTGGACACGTGCAGCCGCCATCTTTGTAGGGGGCAAAGTTCAGAGGGGAGTATGTGCAGCTCTCCCTGACAGAGAGTCATGGGGCAGGATTTACACCGGGCACATTCACACCCAGGGAAATGGATTTTTTTTCCTCTGGATTTGTTTTGTCATTCATTTAAAATTTTTGATGTGAATTGAGGCGGTACAGTTAGTAAGCTTGCAGGTGACACCAAAATTGTTGGGATTGTGGTCAGTGATAAAGGTTGTCTCAGAATACAATGGGATATTGATCAGATGGGACAATGGGCTGGGGAGTGGCAGATAAATGTGAGGTGCTGCATTTTAGAAATGCAAATCCGAGCAGTACTGACACACTGAATTGTAAGGTCTTGGACAGTCTTGCTGAACAAAGAGACCTTGGAATGCAGTTTCACAGTTCCTTGAAAGTAGAGCCATAGGTAGATAGGATAGTGAAGAAGGCATTTGATATGCTTCCCTTTATTGGTCAGAGCATTGAGTAAAGGAGCTGGACAGGGCATTGGTTAGGTCACTATTGGGATATTGTGTGCAATTCTCGTCTCCTCCTTATCAGAAGGAGGCACTGTAACTTGAAAGGTTTGAGAATTGATTTTCAAGGATGTTGCCAGGGTTGGAGGTTTTGAGTTGCAGGGAGAGGCATGATAGGCTGGGGCCATTTTCCTTGGAGTGTCATAGGTTGAGGTGTGATGTTGAAGAAGTTTATATAATCGTGAGGGGCATGGATAGTGTAAATAGACAAGGTGTTCACCCTGGGGTGGTGGAGCCCAGAACTAGAGGATATAGTTTAGGGTGTGAGGGGAAAACTCAACAGGAGCCTAAAGGGCAACAAAAAATGTAACATTACAAAGGCATTCGAATAGGAAGGGTTCAGAGGGATGTCGGCCAAATGCTGGCAAATGGGAATAGATTAGGTTCGAATATCTAGTTGGCATAGACTGGTTGGACTGAAGAGTCTGTTTCGGTGCTAGACATCTCTGACTGTGGGATCATAAAAGTGAACGCTGCTCTGATTCGCCTCTGAGCTCCTTGATGTCCACTTGTTCACTATCTAGCTTCCTCAGTCTCTGAGTGTATTTTTACTCTGTTTAGTATTTTACTATTACATTCACAGATCTTTCTGTAAATGAATTGTCCACTGCTGCCCGGTTCCTGGCCATATTCCAGAGGAGGTAGGACTGAATGTCTTAAATCGTAGCAAGGTGGAAAAATCCCTGGGACGTGTTAAGGTGTATCCCAGACATTTGTGGAAAGCTAAGAAAATGATGGCAGTGCCCCTCCTTGAGGTATTTATATTGTCATTGGTGACATGTGAGGTGCTGGAAGACCTGTGCCATTATTTAAAAACGTGGTAAGGAAAGGCCAGGGAACAAGAGAACAGTGAGCCTGAAGTCAGTGGCAGGCAAGTTGTTGGAATGGATTCTGAGGGACAGGATTTACGTGTATTTGGAAAGACGAGGAATGATTAGGGTTAGTTAACATGGCTTTGTGTGTGGGAATTTCTCTCTCTCTCTCTCTTCTCTCTCTCTCTCTCTCTCTCTGTCTGTCTGTCTTCTGTCTGTCTGTCTGTCTCTCTCTCTCTCTCTCTCTCTCTCTCTCTCTCTCTCTCTGTCTGTCTCTAACTTGATTGAGATTTTTTTTTGAAGACGTGACAAAGATGATTGATGAAGGCAGATTGTCTATATGGACACTGAATGATGTTCCACAAAGCAGAGTTAGATAACATGAAATGTTGGGAGGACTAGCCATTTGGATACAAAGCTGGCTTGAAGGTAGGAGCAGAGGGTGTTGAAAGAGGTTTGCTTTGTGGACTGGAGGGCTGTGAGCAGCAGTATGCTGCAGAAATGGATATTGGGTTTACAGAAAACAGAATAGCCCCCAACCCCTGTGCTCTGTGATACTGCCCTATTGATTGTGAATGATGAAGCTCATCCAAGGGCAGAGAGAGGGAAGATCCCACCACTCACCTCACAATGGATGATTGATGTCAGTGCAGCCTAATAGGGCATAGAGTGCAGTACTGGAGGACCAGGTCGTACCAATTTGTTCTCCAACCAATATGAGTGAATGAGGACATCCTCAAGGCTGGAACTAAAGAAAGCCACATATCACAGAGATTTGAGAAACTGGAGGACATGAGATAGGGAGCGTTCTGTGGATGGAGAGGAATTATATAAATAAGAAAAAGTTGTAAGTGTGGATGAGGTGACAGTGATCGGGAGATTTGAGGATGGAGGAATTTGTAGATAGTGAGGATTAGAATCATAATGTTATACAGCAAGGAAACAGGCCCTGTGGTCCAACCAGTCCATGCCGACCATAATTCCAAACTGAACTAATTGTACCTGCCTTCACTTGATCCACATCCATTCAAATATTTCCTATTTATGTACTTCTCTGAATGTCTTTTAAATATTGTAATTGTATTCACAGCTAACACTTCCTCTGAAAGTTCATTTCACACATGTAATTTTTTAAAAAAAACTAATGTCTTTTCTCAAGTCTTTCACATTTCTTTTCAAAATCAATGTACCCGAGTTTTGAATACCCCCCCCCCTCCCCTGGCTATTCCCCTTATCTACACTCTTTCTGATTTTATAAACCTCTAATAAGGTCACCCTTCAACCTCGTGCACGCCAGTGAAAAAATTCCCAGCCTATCCAGCCTCTCCTTAGAACACAATCCCTCCATTCATGGCAACATGCTGGTAAATCTCTTCTGAACCTGCTCCAATTTAATAATATCCTTCTTATAACAGGACAACCAGAACTGGACAGAGTATTCCAGAAGATGCCTCCCCAACGTCCTGTACATCCTCAACATAACATCCCAACTCCTGTACTCAAAGGTCTGAACAGTGAAGGGAAGCATGCTAAATAACTTCTTAACCATCTACATGTGACACAGACTTCAAAGATGTGAAGCCCTCGGTCTCTTTGTTCCCACATCACTACTCGAGGCCCTACTTTTATTGACTAAGTCCTGCCCTCGTTTGTTTTGTCAGGATGTTATATTTTGCATTTTTTTCCAATCCAAAAACTTTTTGAGAATAAAGGCAGTAGGAGTATAATTAAGTGGGAAATCAGGAGGCAAAAAACGACGTGAGATAGCTTTGGTGAATAGGGTTAAGGATAATCCGAAGGGCTTTTATAAATACATGAAGAACAAAAGGCTAACTAGGGAGAAAATAGAGACCCTAAAAGATCAGCAAGGCAACCATTGTGTGGAGCTGCAGGCGATGGGCGAGATAGGAAACCAGTATTGTGCATCAGTGTTTACTGTGAAGAAGTACATGGGAGATATAGAATGTGGGGAAATAAATGGTGACATCTTGAAAAATGTCCATATTACAGAGGAGGAGGTGGTGCTGGATGAGTGGCTAAGGAACTGGTGCAGGGGAAAAGGAAACACATTTTTTGGATCATTGTGATCTCCTCTGGAGTAGAGTTGACATGCATAAGAAGGATGGATTGTACTTGAATTGGAAGGTGTTAATATCCAGGCAGGGAGACTTGCTGGTGATACTCAGGAGGCATTAAACCAGTGAGGGAGTGGGTGTAAACCCAAGAAGATAGTGAGAAAAGAGGTATGTCTGAGGCTGGTACAGTTCAGAAGTCAAATAGTCAAGGCAGGCAAGGGCAAGGCACAGAACACGGTAGAACCGAGCAGTTGCACTGCATTTACTTCAATGCCATAGGCCTGACAGGCAAGGGAGATGAACTGAGGGTATGGTTTGAACATGATACTGGGATATTATAGCAATTACAGAGGCATCACTCAGGAATGGATATGACTGGCACTTTAATGTTCCAGGGTATAGATGCTATAGGAAGAATAGAAAGCGGGACAGGAGAGGAGGGGGAGTGGCATTTTTGATTCGGGATAGCATTATGTTTTTGCTTTGGGAGGATATTCCTCGAAGTATGCCCAGTCAAGTTAGTTAGGTCGAACTGGGAAATAAGAAAGGAATGATCACCTTATTGAGTTTTCTGCATGGGTTTCGTCTGGGTCCTCTGGTTTCCTCCCACTGTCCAAAGATGTGCAGGTTTGGTGAATAATCCAGAAAGAATTGCCCACATTATTCAGCGATGTGCAGGTTGGGTGGATTATCCAGACTGAATTACCCATAGTGTTCTGGGATGTGTAGTTTGGGTGGCCCTGGGAAATGCAATGTTACAGGAGGAGGTTAGGAGGCTCTCAGGGTCACTATCAATGTGATGGGCTGAATGACCTGCTTCCACACTGTTGGGATTCTCTGATAATTCTACTAGTTTTAAAATAGTTACAGAAAATAATAGACCAGATCTAAAAGTTAAGGTTCTGAATTCGACAAAGGCCAATTTTGATGGCACAAGGCAAGAACTTTCATCTGGCTCCTCAAGCCTGCACTGCCATTCAATAAGATCAGGGCTGATCTTTTCATGGCCTTAGCTCCACATTCCTGCTCTCCCACCATAACCCTTAATTCCTTTCCTGTTCATATATTCACATTTTGCCTTAAAGGAATTCAAGTTGATCACGTCAAATGCTGCACTCCGCAGGGAATTCCACAGATTCACAATCCTTTAGCTGAAGAAGCTCCTCCTGAACTCAGTCCTAAATCTGCTTCCCCTTATTTTGAGATTATGCTCTGTAGTTTGACCCACTCCCCGTGGAAATAGCCTCCCTGCGTCTATCTTAACTACTCCCTTCATAATTTTATTTGTTTCCTCTCCAACCTCCCATTCTTCTAAGTTATAATGACTGTAGAACCAGTTTTCTCAATCTCTCCACATACGCCAACCTCTCAACTCCCAAATCAAACTAGTGACCCTCCTCTGTGCTCCCTCCAGTGCCAGTACATCCTTGCTCATGTAAGGGGACAAACCTGGACACTGTACTCCAGGTGTGGCCTCCCCAGCCCCCTGTACAGCTGCAGCATAACCACCCCTCCAGCAATGAAGGAAAATATTCCCTTCACTGCCTTAATTACCTGCTGTACCTGCAAACCAACTTCCTGTGATTCATGCACAAGGACACCCAGCTCCCTCTGCACAGCAGCATGCTGCATGTTTTCATCATTTCATCATCCAGTTTGCTGTTAGTCCGACCAAAATGGATGGCCTCACATATCCCAACATTGAACTCCATCTGCCAGATCCTTGCCCACTCACGTAACCTATCTGTATCCTTGTGCAGACTTAGTGGCCCCCGCACACATTTCTGTCCATCCATCTGTCAGTCTGTCACGCCCTCAGTCTTTCCCCCTCTCTGTCAGTCGCTTCCCCCGTCGGTTGCACACCCATCTTTTCCCTCCCCTCCCTCCGTCGGTTGCACCCCCCCTCGGGCTGTTCCCCCTCTCTGTCCGTCTTCCCCCAACCGTCAGTCACCCCCTCTGTTATCCTCCTTTCTAATCCTACTTTCTGTCCTCAACCATTTCTGTTCCACCACTCTCGATCCACCCACCCTCTCTGTCCCTCCGCCCACACACCCCCAGTCCCCTAGTTCTGTACTGCCCCACCGAAGGAAAAATATCTTGTCTATTTACCCTATCCATGCCCGGCCTGATTTTAAAAATCTCTTTCCGCTCACCGTTCAGCCTCTGATGCTCCAGGGAAAACAGCCTGTCCAGCCCTGGCAAAACCCTATAATTCTTTTCTGACCCCTTTCAAGGTTGAGAACATTCCATCTGATAGGAAGAAGACCAGAACTGCATGGAATATTATAAAAGTTGCTGAATCAATGACCTGTACAGCTGCAATATGACCTCCCACCCCCTCTACTCAATGCTCTGACCAAGAAAGTCAAGCAGACAAACTGCCGCCTTCACTAATCTATCTACTTGTTACTCTACTGTGAAGGAACTATGAACCAGCACTCCAAGGACTCTTTGTTTAGCAGCACTCCCTAGGAACTTACTATTAACTGTATAAGTCCTGCTAATGTTTGCTTTTCCAAAATGCAGCAGCTCACATTTTTCTAAACTGAACTCCTTAGCCAATTCACCCATCTGATCCAGATCCCGTTGTACCCTGAGGTAAGCTTTTTCACTGTCTACTACACCTCCCATTTTGGTGTCATCTGCAAACTTACTTACAATATCCCTTATGCTCACATCCAAATCATTGATATAAATGACGAAAAGTAGTGGATCCAGCACCGATCCATGTGACACTCCACTGGTCACAGGCCTCCAGCCTGAAAAACACCCTCTGCCTTCTACCTTTGTGCCAGTTCTGTACTCCATACGATCTAACCTTGCTGACCAGTCTCCCATGAGGAACCTTGTCAAACACGTGACTGAAGTCCATGTAGATCATGTCCATGCTCTGACCTCAGCAATCCTCTTTGTTACTTCTTCAAAAAAACTGAGTCAGATTCATGAGACATGATTTCCCATGCACAAAGCTGTTATTAATATCCAGGATTTAACTCTGTACATTGCGGTCTGCGTTGTCCAGTTATAGGTGTTAATATTCGGGATAAAGTTCAAGTACGCCAGCATTTTGTCATTGACTGCGTATTGAGTCTTGTTAATGTTACCAACACTGTTGAATTCCTTTTGAAAGGTAGTCCCCGTATCCCTTGCCCACCAGGAAATAGTGGCAGTGTCCTTACCTTTGGACCAGGAGGATCGGACTCAGAGTTGAGGAACAGCATCTTTGAAGAGGCTGATTGGAAAACATGCCCAAGCCGCCAGGACATACTGTCTCCCAGCTGTCCCTGCCTGAGCCTCCAAACAGAACCTTCCTGTAGTTTCTCTCCTGTCAGACTCTCCCATTGCTCAGTTTGTCCAGGGTACCGTCCTGCTGCTGCACTGATCCTGTCCCTCACTGACCTGCCCATCCCCCAGTGACCTCCATATTCATTCATTGTTTACAATCCCATTGTCCCAGTCCTCCAGCCCCGCCACTTCCCGTCTATAGAGACGGCTCAGTGGTTATCACTGTTGCCTCACAGCACCAGGTACTCTGGTTCGTTTCCGGCCAAACCCGGAGTTTGTGTATTCTTCCCGTGTCTGAGCAGGTTTCCTCCGGGTGCTCTGGTTTCCTCCCACAATCCAAAGATGTGCAGGAGAAGTGAATTGGCCATTCTAAATTGCCCATAGTATTGGTTACATTAGTCAGGGGTAAATATAGGGTAGGGGAATGGGTCTGTGTAAGTTACTGTTTGCAGGGTCCGTATGGACTTGTTTGGCCGAAGGGCCAGTTTCCATACTGTAGGGATTTTGATATATTGGACAGCAGCTGCTGTCAATCTCCCGGACTCCTGTATGATCGGGAGCACGTGCTGTAGGAGGGGAGACCAGTGTATGGGCGCAGTGCTGGCCTATTGTGGGAGTATGCACAGTGCCTGGGAAGGAGGCTGTGGTTGTGAGGGATTAAACTATCATTGGCATCTTCCTCCCTCTGCGAGCAGGACCCAGGGGAATGGCCCATTTCCTGGCCCACCTGACATGTGATCAGACTATCAGTGGTGCAGCATTTTGCAGAAAGTTATCTGAACTCTTTTGTGAAGATTCAGGGTTTTTATTGAAAGTGACAAGAATGGGCCTGCAATTAGAGTTCTAATTCGGTTCATTTTATATGATGGGTTTTGGCCAGGGTGTGCAGGAAGCAGTGTATGCAGGATGGTTGTCAGCAGAGGATTCACCAACAACTCCCCCCCCCCCCACCCTGGTGGACTCAAAGTCAGACTCATTGATTTGTTTCTTAGTCCACAGACAAGAGCTAGGAAACTGAATTCAAAGAGAGGAGAGAGAGTGTGAGAACTGGGTGTGGAGGGAAGGAGTGAGGGGATTGGTTTGGATTTCAGTTAACAGAAGAAAGAAATTGTTAGACTGAGAGTTAAAACTTTGGGAAACATGAAAATACAATTTAATACTATAATTGTCTTGTAAAGATCCATCCTGAATTAATATGGTGAGTTGTTTTCTCAGTTGTAGGGTACCGAAAGGGTGGATTTGTGGATGAGAAATTCAAATTGAACTTCATTTTCAGTTTTGATAGTTACTTGATCCGTGCCGATCTGAATATTCATTGGCCTTTTCATGTGGAAGGAAAGGTGTGTAATATGTCCGTGGGCGAATATTCCAAATCTCAGTGTGACTGGAAAAAATACTGAGGTACAGCCAAGTCCATGTTAGCGTGGTGACTGTGGAGAAAGAGTTTGTTTGTTTTTGAAAGTCTGAAAAATCATGGCACATTTCCCAGGAACAATTAAGCCACAGCTTTGCTTTGTAGAAGGACAAGTCTTTAATTAACCATGCAACCAGAAAGACACAAGGATACCTGCACCTTGGGAAATACTATGAAAACGGGATTGTTGTAAAGGAGTTCATTCTCGATCATGGATTGTAATCCATTGGCGTTGTCACGTCGGCTCCAGCGCCGTGGGGAAACACTGTAAATATGATGAATGCAGTGTAGGTTTCAGTTATTAAACTGTAAAAGGTGCAGAACAATTTAAAAGGATGTTGTCAGGGCTCAGGGGTCTGAGTTATAGGGAGAGGTTGGACAAGCGAGGAGTTTTTTGCTTAGAGCAGAGGAAACTGAGTGGGTACTGTTCAAGAAGTGTATAAGACCATGAGGGGCATGGATCAGGTGAATGCATTCAGTAATTTTCCCAGGGAATCAAGGACTGGAGGGCATCAGTTCAAGGTTAGAGGGGAAAGAATAAAAGGGAAGTTGAGGGGCAACTGTTTTACACAGAGGGTGGTATGTATATGGACTGAGCTGCCAGTGGAAGTGGTTGAGGTGGGTACACTCTCACATCAGGTAAAAGACATTTGGACAAATACATGGATAGGAAAGGGTCAGAAGCATATGGGCCAAGTGCCGGGAAATGGGGTTAGTGTGGATGGACATTCTGGTCGGCATGGGCCAGTTTGGGCCAAAGGGCCTGTCTCTGCTGTAGGATGCTATGACTCTAAGTGCATCTGCTATTTCTCCCACTAACTCTGTTTATATCAAGGGATGTATTCCATCAGAGCAAAGAGACTTATCTACCTTTAGCTCCTTTAGCTTTCCCAGCTCTAACTCTTTCACGATAATGATTGTTTCTTGGTCCTCCCCTTCCTCAGTCTCCTTATCAATTACTGGCATGTTCTTCGTATCCTCCACTGTGAAGACTGACTGCTGTGTACTCATATTCCTAAACCCTGCTGGATAGGAATAACTAGGCACAGAACTCTGAGAGGTCTTCTTTGAGTCTTTATTGATGAGACATGGTAGTTACCGGGATAGTGTACATGCAGAACACCTCCAGGCAGCATCAGGTAAAGCCCCACCTGTCCAATATAAAGCTCCCATTCTTATACCTTTGTGGTTTGGGACTTTGAATAGAGACTCGCTTTCTCAGTATTATCTCCATGGCAACGGTCAGTTAGAAAGTCTAGTTCAGTTTTGCACTTTGTGGTTAAAAGATACACCCTTCCCCCCACGCCCCTGTGGCTCCCTCAAATATCTGACAGGCACTTCAGTTTCAGTCGGGCTGTCTATCAGGATTCTGATATGGAGGAGCCGGTGTTGGGGTGGGGTGGACAAACTTATAAATCACACAACACTAGGTTATAGTCCAACAGGTTTATTTGGAAGAACAAGCTTTTGGAGTGTGTTGTGATTTTTAACTTGATCAGGTTTATCTCTATGGTAACAGTTAACTGCTTCAACAATGAGAGGCCACATTTCCCCACACAATAGATTCCCCTCTAGCAGTGTAAACTGCTATTCTGGCCCTGGCGATAGCTACTCATCACTTTTCTCCCCAATTCCATCTAGCTTTCTGTTGATCTTTAAAGTTTTTTCTAATCTCCTAGTTTCTCCTTGGTTATTGCCAATTTGTATGCCTTCTATTTCATTTTGATAGACTCCCTTATTTCCTGAGCCACTCATGGCAGATTACTCCTTTTCCTACAGTCCTTCCTTTTCCCTGATATATACTTTTGCTGAGGACTTCGAAAAATTCCCCAGTTGTCCGTCAACTTTCCCACGGTAAAGTCTTTGCTTCCAGTTTACATTAGCCAACTCCTGCCTCATCCTATTGTAGTCTCCTTTGTTTAAGCACTGGATCTTGGATTGGATCTAATCTTCCAGCTTTCCAGCTGTGTTCTAAGTTCAACCAGACTTATCAGAAGTCTTTTGTCAGATTGCGAGGGGAGGCGATGTTTCCTTGGTGTTGTGCAGTTCATTGTCAAAGATCTTCGCTTTGTAATAAAGTATAGGATGGATGTTCACAACAGAGTATTCTGGACGGTGTGAATGTACGACACAGTCTAAAACCATAAATCACTGTCTCCCCTCAGTTTAAAATTGCAAGATCATTATCTCCTACACGCTTCCTCACTATTTAAGTTTGGAACACTAATCCACCTGACTATCCTGTATTTTCCAAAATCTCCTTTGGTGAAGGTGGTGAGTTTTGGATTCAGCTTTCCAGTTATTACCGTAAGAAGATAAGCACTGGGCACAGGAGAGGCAATGCAGCCCCTCGAACCAGCTCCACCATTTAATACGGTGATGATTGAGCTCACCTCGGTCTCAGCTGGATTTTCCCACCTGCTCTCTCTCACCCTTCATCTCATTGCAAATTCAACATCTGTATCTCTTCATTAAACCTGCTCATTGTCCTGGCATCCACCGCATTTTGAATAGGGAATGCCACAGATTTGCAACATATTGAGATAGGTACATTCTTCTTCATGAGAGTAGTATAGAGTCCCTATAGTGCAGAAACAGGTTATTCATCCATCGAGTCCACACCAACCTATGATGAGCATCTCATTCAGACTCATCCTGTCCCTGTAACCCTGCATTTCCCATGGTTAATGGCCGAACCAGCACATACATGGACACTGTGGGCAATTTAGCATAGGCCATCCACCTAACCTATACATCTTTGGACTTTGGGAGGAAGCTCGAGCACCCTAGGAAACCCATGCAGACATGGTGAGAACGTATAAACTCCACACAGACGCCTAAGACTGAAATCAAAACCGGGTCCCTGACGCTGTGAGGCAGAAGTGCTAACCACTTAGCTACCTCTGCTTAAATTCTGCTACCCCTTATTAAACTCCCCACCCGCAATTGGAGGAATCTATGTTCCTTACTTCAGAAATCGGGGTGTGGAAGCAGGTGTCTCAGTGAAATCCGTGTATGAATGGGGATCCTATACACAACACCCTCCAGCCCACACTTTTCATTCACTATCCAGAAACATGTCTGCAATGGCTTCATGGGGACTACAACTCCCACAATCCCTGAGGCAGGGACCACGCGTGTTCAGGAAAGCCCAGAACTGCACATGTATGGGCAGATTTTGGAGCATGTGCTTTGGGGTAATTAGCGGAAAGCATTTGACACTGTGATTGGCTGGAGGAGGAACCAATCAACTTGTAGTATTGACGGGTTGGGAGTTCAAAGTGTCAGCACACCCACATGGGCCCAAGTTCCATCCCCAACTTGTCATAATGCTGGAATCGACCAATGGGAAACAAAGAAGGATCTGACCCATTCTCCCAGACTGAAGGTTCCTCTTCTGTCCAGGATCTGCTATCACCCTTTCTGTTTCCTTTTGACTTATTCTGCTGTAACATTATTGACTTGCAGTAACTGAAGTGAAATGGAGTAAACACAGAAAGGGTGCAGAGTCTAACGAGGACAGGAAGTGGTGGCATGGATCTGTTTACCAGTAACTCCATGAGAATGGGGGTGGGTACCTTAGGGACAGCAGAGTCAGAATGGTGGGAGAGAGTAAGTGGGCTGGACGGTTACAGCTTTTGGGGGAAGAAAGGGGAAAAAGATATTATAGAGAAACTAGAATTGTCTGCTCTGAATTTCTAACCTGTACATATTCGTTTATGCAGGGTGCTAGACGGTGAAGATTTGCAGACTGAAATCTCAAGCTCATGTGCAGATCCTGATTATGTTAGCCAGCATTTGAAGAACCAAAGATAGAGAATAACTTGGCCAAAATTCTGCAACACTCTCCCTGTCGGTCTATCTGCGCCAAATGGACTGCGAATCATTCAAGACAGCAGCTCTCTACCATCTTCTCAAGGGTAACTAGAGATGGGGACTAAATGCTGGCTGAGCCAGTGATGCCCATATCCGGGAAATGGTTTCTATCTCTAGTTGCTGAAACACAGTTGATGTTACTGCAGGATGATGAGGGACAGTGAGTGCATCCTCCAGAAGGCAGCACCATCACATTACCCCTGCCTACACCCACACAGTAACACCGCAATATCACTGGAACAAAAGGCAGTGAAGCCAAAGGAGGACTTAGATATAGTTCTTCGAGGTAAAGTCATGAAAGGAAATTGGAGCACAGCAGGAAAAGGAGACTGAGCTGGATGGTCAGCTACTTCCCATTGAATGGTGGAGCAGGAGTGAAAGGCCGAATGGTCTCCTCCTGCTGCTATCTCCCAGGTATGTATATAGCCATGGAGCCCGGGTAGGAAGGAGTAGGCAGGGCAGGGATTCTCTAGGAGATTGCACTTCCACATCCGGTTTCTGTGAGGAATGGTTTGATGGATTTTATTCAACATTTATCTTTAACACCAGGTTTGTGAATTTAGTGTTAAAATGTTGTAGCTGTTTATTCCGCAATAAATAAAACTAAAAGAAATAAAATGTAACTATCTGAATATAACAGTTTTTTAAAATTTTCAACCGCCCTGTAAAACAAATCCTGTCTACTCCCGGACACCATCACTTTCCAGTTACTCAAGCTCCAGGGAAATATTCCCTCCCTGTCTGAACCTTTGGTTTGATTTAACTGATTTTTAGTTCTCATTCTGTGAGCAGTGAAGCGTTTTTTTTCCATTTCTCCGATCCAGAAATGTGATCGCAGCAACCTTCTCACCATCAACATCATCATTACGCCATTTGGGTTTTGGTTAACATATAATCACCAGCAATAAACCACCCGTGTAACCAGTTGAATATTTATAAACAACGCCCCTTACAGGCAAAGAAAGCCATTACAAATGACAAAGTGGGAAGGGACCAAATCAGAGTCGAGTTGGGGGAGAGGAGGGAGCAATGGAGATAAAGCACTGTTTCCACTGCGGTGCCCACCTCTATCTGAAGGCATCGAGAGCATTGATGTACACTACATGCTCCTTCTCCAAGGGCACCTGGCTGTGTAGCCTTTACCCTCAATCATAGAATAGAATCCCGACAGTGTGGAAGGCGAGCATTGGCCAATCAAACCCCACTAACTATCCAAAGATCATCTCATCTGGAGCACTCTACCCCTGTAACACTGCATTTCCCATGGATGATCCACCGATTCTGCACAATCCTGGACACTGTGGACAATTTAGCACGACTGATCCACCTAATCCGCAAATCTTTGGAGGAAACCAGAGCACCTGGAGTGGACCCACACTATCCTGGGGAGAATGTGCAAACTCCACACAGGCTGTTGACCAAGGCTGGATTCCAACCTTGTACCTAGTGCTGTGAAGCAGCAGTGCTATAGAGCAATTTAAATCAAAACAGATGACCCCTGTTCATTGCTGTTTGTGGAGACTCCTTGCCCAGAGAGACATCCTGAGATTCAGAAAGAGGCAATATGAATTCAATCAACTCCTGCTGAGTTAATGTGATTAACAACAACATCAATACTCCAACAGTGCTATCAGACCCCGTACCTACTCTATCATTTACCATTATTAACTCATGGGAAGTTTGTTACCAGCTTCGATGACAGCCGTAATGCTCTGACCACTTTGACAGAGCCAGTGCTAGTCAGTTCAAATAGTTATCAATAGATTGTATCTAAATAGGGTGCCCCACAACAGGAAGTGCTCTGACACTCAATGCCCGTAAGTCAAGGTTATTTTCCTAAAACCATTTACGTTTGGCAATATCATTGAAGATATTTTATACAGTAACCTTTTGGTCTCACTTGCCAGTTCCAGTCCATGAAGCAGCCAGTAACATGCCAGTGAATTGAATTCTAGCAGCAGCATTGCCCTGGCAAGAGAGATTGAGGAGCTTGAAGCTGTCTTCTCTGAAGTATCTAAACATGAAACACTTCAAATGAACAAAAATCTTCAAGAGCTCGATAGGACAGATCCAGTAAGGATGGATGTGCTCCTAGGCTGGTGTGCCTGGAATAAAATAAGCAGTAACTATGGTATCTTTACCCAGCATCCCCTTCAGCTGCATCAATGTTGAAAATTTATTTGCTGCTCTAATTCCACTCTCTCCATCACTCCTATTTTTCACTGCTGTAATGTTGATGACTGTGCAAATGTATAAGATTTAATTTAATCCATCCCAAAACCTCTCTGTACCTGTGTCTCACTTGTGTTCACCGAGATGCTCATTCAATCTGACCTCTTTACAAACCCTGCTCTGATATTTCCTCAGAGGGCTCAGAATTAATTATTCACAGAATTGTTACTGTACAAAGGTAGGCTGATTGGCTGATCAGCTCTCCAAAGGAACACCTCACTGAATGCCATTCTACTCCCTTTACCCCATAAACCTTCCCATTCGTCCTCTTCCAATAACACCAGCGGGTTCACAACTAACCACAGCGATCGGATTTATTTTGTTTGTTCATGGGATCATGGCATCACTTGTTGGGGCAGCATTTGTCATCCATTCTAACTGCCCAGGAGTTGGTTCAGAGTCAACCACATTATTCAGGATCTGGATTCACATGGCGGCTGGACCAGGTCAGAATTAACACAGTTTCCCAGGCCCAATGACATGAAGAGTTGATTTCTGGCCTACTAGCTTATTTCTGAAATGGTAATGAATAACGTTTGCCTTTGATTAAAAGTGCAAGACCAAAATGGGTTTTATTCTGATTGCGCACGTCCTCCTGTTTCTCTCAGTTATTATTGACAGTCTCATTCCCCCCGCACCAGAACCTGTTCCAGAGAGTGTTACAGAAAAGGCAGAATGGTCAGCTGCAGCTGGTCACCTGACTGGTCACTGGTCCCCAAGGTTCACTCTCCACAGATGCTACCAGATCTGTGACTTTTCCAGCAATTTCTGTTTTTGATCCTGATTTCCCAGGATTTGCAGATGTTTCGTTTTTGAATATTGATCTTGTCTGTTGCAGAGGAGTTTACTGATGAGTTTTGAGAGTTTTGAACATTGCAACTTAGGCCACAAATCAGCCATGATCTATTGAATGGCAGAGTAGGGTTGAAGGGCTGAATGGGCTCCTCCTGTTCCAATGAAAGTTATTCATGTGCAGCTTGTGGTAACATTTCCCCTCACTGCTCACTTCACATCCATGTCTAACACACTGTTTCTGACTGAACAAACCTCCCGGGTTTGAACTAAACTTGCTAATGTTCAGTGGCTCGCTCTCCTGCCATCCGGGTTTAACTCTCATCATGGAATGCTGTCTCGTTTAATTGCAGGAATGCCCACAAGGACTAATCCTGGAGTCTGCATCCCCTGGGATCCAAAACTCCCGTTTATTTCCTTCTTCCTATTTCATTCTGGCTATTGAACTCTCGGTTTCAATCCATTCTCCTGTCATGCTCTTCAACATGCCCATGTGGGTGGACTCGAGACAGCTGGCACCTAAGATTGTGGGGGGAGGCAGATTCAATCACGAATTCGGGAAAACACTCAGACAATGACATATCCGTCTGATTTTTGACTCAGACAGATAGACAGAAAGAAAGATGCACATTTAGATAGCAGCTTTGTTGATCTTGGGCAATGAAGCATGCTTCTGACCCAAATATTTCAATCCCAAATCTCTGAAAATACAGACACAATGCTTCCTACTTGTACCAGGTTGTCTCTGAGCCTCCTCTTTTCTTAAGAAAAGAGTTTTAAGCTGTTAAGCCTTTCCTGGTGATTATAACCTCTGTTTCTGACAGATGTGTGACTGAACCTTTATTTTTCTGTTCCTTGTGAGTGATGCTAGTAGCAGAAACAGTTCCTAACTTGTGAGGGGTTTCGGTTGGAATATTTATATTTACACGTCCATTCCCACCCTCACACACAGTGTGAAATTGATGTAAAACAGAAGTAAAAGATTGAGTGAGCACCCAAAGAAACACAAAAGGCAGCATGTGTACTTGAGCTGAATGAACCTGGCCTTAGGAAAATGTGACAACAATCACAACTAGTTAGAATTACAGAATCCCTTAGGCGCACAAAGAGACTATTCGGTCCATCGAGTCTGCAATGACCTGCTGTCCCACCTTACCTCGATAACCCCACATTTAGCATGGCTAAACCAACCCACCTCACCTACACACTACAGGCCATGTTAGCACGGCCAATCCAGCAAACCTGCACATCTGTGGGAGGGTCACAGATGATGTCAAAGTGCTCAGGATTGTGGAGGAAGGCTCACAAATACTTGTCTCTGACACAAATCCTCTTTTTTTAAAAACATTAAATCTGGGGGAAACTGCAGCCAGAAAGATTTCTGATTATCTCATGAGGAAGAAAATTCAAAACTCATGCCACTGACCCAGGGGCGCAGTGAAGTCACAGAGGTCAGAGAAACATCAGAAATGTAACAGGTTGTGAGCAAGGTGGGGGTGAGACAAGGACAAAAAGACAGTGTCACACAGGGGAAGGCAGCAGAGATTAAATAGCAGAAATGGTAATCCCTCAAGGCCACGGCGAATGGAGTTAGAGGTGGGAAAGAAACCAGGAAACAAAGTGAGCAGCTGTCAAGGAAATACATTGAAAAAACAGATTCTAACAACATAGAGGGCAGAGTACACAGTCTTAAATTGTTGCTCCCATTGGTGAGTACAGAACGGTATAAAGCCTGCGTCATTCTATTACAGCTAAGACATGCAGGATAGGCCAAGTGGCCTCGATCTGTGCTGTAACTTTCTGATCAATTTATTCTGACATTTCGAATTCAGGTCGGATGATGTTCATAAATTCTCAAATTGGACTTGAGTCTAATATTCTGGAGAAATGTTAAATAAATCACAATGATCCCATTCTGCAAACTTTAGTCCGCAGCCCTGTGTGCTCCAGCATCTCAGTGACATCCATGTCCTTTTATTCTAATGTGATGCTGGTTACTGCCTCTGCCACCCCATCAGTGCGTTCCTGTTCCCCACCATCTCCGAGTGAAATGAATTCTCCCCTCCCCTTCTTTCTGAGAATTAGTTTCAATCTAAATCCTCCAGTTTCTGACCTCTCTGTTAATGAATAGCTCCTTCCTATCCACTCGATCTGGATTCCTCAGCATTTTATCACTTCAATTAAATCACAGCTCATCCTCCTCGGAAATCATCCCCAGCCTATCCAACTTTTCCTCAGAGCAGAAATTTTCCAATTGTAGAAACATTCTGATCAATCTCCTCTGTCCCCTCTCTAGTGTGATCACATCAACCCTGGAATGTGGGGATCAGAAGTGTGTGCTGTACTTTAACGAGTGTTCCTGACATTTCCAGTGTCACCTCCGTGTTCTTGTGGTTGTCGCTCAGACAAGAAGTGTCCTGGTTTTCCCACATGGAGCTGGATGTTCACTCCATGGAGCTGGGATTCCCACAAAGTGTTTATTTGTTGAATAATCCACATTAATTTCAGATTAAGACAAGAATATCAGATACCCACCAATCAATTTCTTCCATTATACTCAAGTCATCTTACTTTTTAAAATCTCTTTAAAATTATTACTATCTAAACACAACAGGCTTAAATTTGCTGATCAAGTACTCAGATGTCTCCACTCTTACAATCACTTGAAGATTGTCTTTACCTACATTGGTGAATTGGACATTGATTGTAAATATATGAATATCAAACGGACTTGAGTTTTATGATAATTAATCCAGTCTGATGTTCTTGTTGGTTAATATCTTGAAGAGAGCTGTCCTCAGAACTCCAGCTGTGCTCTGATTTCATTCACAGCTGGATGTGGTTGGACTGCAGATCTTAGATCTGTTCTGTTGTTTCCCGGATTGCTTCGCTCTATCTATCACTTGCCACTTATGCTGCTTGGAACACAAGTAGTCCTCTTTGGTAACCTCATCAGGTTAACACCTCATTTTTAGGTATTCATGCTGCTGTTACTGGCATGCCCTCCTGAATTCTCTCAGTTGAACGAGGATTGATGCTCTGATTCGATGGTAAGAGGTAAATTGGGGGATATGCTGGGCCATGATTCTGTAAGTTTTGTTGGAGTACAATTCTACTGCTGTTGTTGGAAGGAAAGAGCTAAACTCTTACACTGTTGGTCCCATATACTACATGCAGTATCATGAACACTGATAGGCCAAGACATGAAATACGCGCAACATTGTACAATGATGCAGGATCACAACTGCAGCAAGGGGAGATTAAGATCCAACCTGACATAGGAGTAGGGAAAGAAGGAGCTGATCAGATTGTCTCATTCATTGTCATAAAGAGACTCTATGAGATTATTGCACTCTTGGGGGTAAGGATGGACGAGGTTGGGGAGATGAAGAGCCCTTCAAAAGAAATTAATCTGCCTGAGCGTTGTGAAATAGAATTTATTGCCATGCATTTAACAGAAAGCTAATTGAAACTCTTTTTATCCCCAAAAGATAAGACTGATGGTGCTTCCAATCATCACCAGAAACAAACCCCAGAATACATGGTTCGGAGATGGATGTCAATTGCCAATCAACATCCAACTCCTGCAATCATTGAGCAAACTTACATGTGATGAACCAGTTCTGATGAACCAGAAAACCACTGTTCACTCTGTGCAGATGGACAGCGATGTGGGGAAGGATTGGCCGAGTGGTATTGTCATGAGACAGTTCATCTAAACCCCATATAGTGTTCTGGAGACCTGGGTTCAAAGCCTGCTGCAGCAGATGGGGGAATTTCAAGTCAATAAAACAAACTTGTGAATTTAGAGTCTAATGATGACCATTAATAGATTGTCAGGAAAAACCCATCTACCCTTTCAGGAAGGAAGCTGCCATCCTTACTTGGTCTCGCCCACATTGTGACTTCAGACACTCTTACCTGCCCTCTGGGCAATTAGGGATGGGCAAGAAATGCTGCCGGGCCGGGGTTCCCCCCGCCTGTGAATGAATAAAGGAAAATAAAAGTCTCTACCCAGTGTGAATCTGAACATCTTTGAACATGTCATAAACATTTCCAAACCTAAGTTCTCTGTGTGCAAAACTTTATGAGCTGCCAAAACCATTGTACATCACTTGGCGTGAGAAAGAGGGGAAAAAATCCTTCAACTGTGGCTATCAGTAAATTGACTGGTGTCTCAGCAGGATGGATGCCTGAGTGAATCCCTTCCCCCACACACGCACCGAGAAGGTGAACAGATCCCCAGTCTGACTGGTTTGGCCAGTTTCCAGGTGGGATAGGTAAAGAATTCTCTTCTGGCCTTCCCCACATTTCCAGAGTCGGTCCCTAGTGTGGCTGCACTTGTGTTCTGACATTTCAGATAAATGTTATGGTTCTGTTCGCAGAGCTGGAAGTTTTTGTTGCAAACGTTTCGTCCCCTGGCTAGGGGACATCATCAGTGCTGCGGAGCCTCCTGTGAAGCGCTTCTTTGATGTTTCTTCCGGTATTTATAGTGGTTTGTTCTTGCCGCTTCCGGGTGTCAGTTTCAGCTGTCCGTTGTAGTGGTTTGGATATGGGGTCCAGGTCGATGTGTCTGTTGATGGAGTTTGTGGATGAATGCCATGCTTCTAGGAATTCCCTGGCTGTTCTCTGTCTGGCTTGCCCTATGATACTAGTGTTTTCCCAGTCGAATTCATGTTGTTTGTTGTCTGAGTGTATGGCTACTTGGGATAGCTGGTCGTGTCGTTTTGTGGCTAGCTGATGTTCATGCATGCGGATTGTTAGCTGTCTTCCTGTTTGTCCTATATAGTGTTTTGTGCAGTCCTTGCATGGTATTTTGTAAACTACGTTAGTTTGGCTCGTGTTGGGTATTGGGTCCTTTGTTCTAGTAAGTTGTTGTCTGAGCGTGGCTGTTGGTTTCTGTGCTGTTATGAGTCCTAAGGGTCGCAGTAGTCTGGCTGTCAGTTCTGAGACGCTCCTGACGTATGGTAGTGTGGCTAGTCCTTTTGGTTGTGGCATGTCCTCGTTCCTTGGTCTATCTCTTAGGCATCTGGTGATAAAGTTGTGCGGGTATCCGTTTTTGGCGAATACCTTGTATAGGTGTACCTCTTCCTCTTTTCGCAGTTCTGGTGTACTGCATGTGTTGTGGCTCTTTTGAATAGTGTCCTGATGCAGCTTCGTTTGCGTGTGTTGGGGTGGTTACTTTCATAGTTTAGGACTTGGTCTGTGTGTGTTGGTTTCCTGTGTACCCTTGTGGTGAATTCTCCGTTAGGTGTTCTCTCTACTAACACGTCTAGGAATGGGAGTTGGCTCTCCTTTTCCTCTTCTCTCGTGAATCGGATTCCTGTGAGTGTGGTGTTGATGATTCGGTGTGTTTTTTTCTATTTCTGTGTTTTTGATGATTACAAAGGTGTCATCGACATATCTGATCCAGAGTTTGGGTTGGATTTGTGGTAGGGCTGTTTGTTCTAACATTTGCAACACTGCCCCTGCTATGAGTCCCGAGATTGGTGATCTCATGGGTGTTCCGTTGATTTGTTCGTATATCTGATTGTTGAATGTAAAGTGTGTAGTGAGGCACAGGTCCAGTAGTTTAAGTATGCCGTCCTTGTTGATAGGTTCGGCCTCCTGTGTTCTGTTATGTATGTCCAGTAGGTTGGCTATTGTTTCTCTGGCTAGGGTTTTGTCACTCGAAGTGAACAGTGCCGTCACGTCGAATGAGATCATATTTTCTTCTTTGTCTATGCGTGTATTCCTGATGATGTCCAAGAATTCCTGTGTTGATTGTATGGAGTGTTTGGATCCGGTGACCAGGTGTTTCAGTTTTTGTAGTAGTTTTTTGGCTAGTTTTTATGCTGGTGTCCCTGGTAGTGATACTATGGGTCTGAATGGAATGTCTGGTTTGTGTGCTTTGGGTAGTCAGTAGAATCTGGGAGTGTTGTTGCTTTCCGGTTTCATTCTTTGTAGGTCCGCTTTGGTTATCTGTCCGTTTTTTTGTAGATTCCTGGGTGTGTTATTTCATCTATTGGTGAGTTGTGGTGTGGGGTCGGAATCCTTCATTTAGTAGGTGTTGGTGTCTGCGAGTAGTTGTGCTTTATTGATGTAGTCTGATTTATCTAGGATGACCGTCATTCTGCCTTTATCTGCTCAAACTTTAATTTCAGATAAATGCTAGCAGACTGTTACATACACCGTTAGCCCGCCCCCCCCCACCATCCCCCCTCCCCCCACCCATCAGGGACCAAGTATAAGGCAGTAAACATTATCTCCTGCTGTGGAGGGACAGCCTGTATTGGTCTGAGTAGGATCACTGAGAAGATTTCCCTAAATGACAGAGCAATTTAAGCAAGTTCACATAAAATGCATTATAGCACAGAAAGAGGCCCAACAAATCCAAGCTGGCTCTCTGTACCAGAATCCAATATTCTCATTCCCCATATGTACCCCAAACTCTGCAAGTTTATTTCCCTCCGATCTGATATAATTGTTTTTATTAATCACTGATCTTCTCTACTTGCACTACCATAATAAGCAACAATTTCTGCATATTTCCAGCCAATACAGTCAGTAGAAACACTTGCTCATCTCCCCCATCTCAAAACCTTACATCTGACCTTAATTCTTGTGCCATCATTTATCAAATACAGATATTTTTGTCTGCTATATCTAGGTCTGTTATAATCTTATACAGCTCCATCAAAACTATATCCAACTTCTTCACTTCAAAGAAAATCGCAATTTATTCAAATCAATCCAGTGACTGCATTGTCTTCATCAGTGAATCACTCCAGTAAAGTCTGTACTCCACACTCTGAAGATCACTCATATTCTTCATTGTTGATGACTATATTGTTCCACAAATCCGGACGATGCAAGTTTTCTGCACAACAGCAGTAGCTTTATTATTGGACAGTCGGCGAATGTTTCAAAGTGTCTCTAAAGTAGCCGAGTGTCTACTTGTAGAGACTCTCCCTCACGAATCTCTGTCTTACCCACAGAGACAGTATATTTAATAGGAATTAGACAAAGGCATATCAGTCACATGGGCGAATGTCATTACACAGTTTAAAGTAGCGAATTATGAATTTGCAAAGCTTGATGAATGTCAATGTCCTGTTATAACAAGCGAATGGATTACAGAAATTGACTATCATATTGTTCATGATTATGTGTTGATGGGAAGAGATTACAGCAGAAGGGTTCTTCCTTCAGTAAATGGGGGATTCACTTACCTATGCTAATTTGGAGGAGAGGTAAGATAATGGGAGCGGGAGGCAGTTTAATAGGGTTGTGCCCAGGGCTCTCAGTCTTGTCTGGAAAGGGCAAATTCCTCTGTCGAGGGTTACGGGGCAATCCACATGTGTGGCTGCAAGAGGTTCTATTTTGAGATACAGTCAGCCGCCCCCTTTCTGAGGTGTTCTGTCTGTATTCTAAGAGTCCAGGCCTTCAGTTGATGAAATAAGGCCTTTGGCAAGGAATGCTTAACCCTTGAGACCCCACAGTGTCCTGAAAGAGAAGCAAAAGGTATGGAACTGGCCCCTCTGTGGTATTTTAACTTCCTCATTCTGATCAGGAATCTGTTGACCAGAATTGAATGTAATGATTGACTGTGACCTAACTAGAGTCTTGTCAAGGGTCAGCATCTTTTCTGTGAGTTGATTATGATTCCTCCATTAATGAAGCCAAGCATCCATTTGTTTTACTCAAACCAGTTTATGTTTTCTCTCCTTTAATGATTGGTACACATTGTCCCCCATTGCTGATGTCCTGCTCTCTGTATCTGTGCCATTCAAATATATATTCCCTTTTGACACTGCTTCTCTCAAAATGCACCAACTTACTGTGTGTTCTAAAGAAGAGACATATTCCACTCAAAATATTATCTCTCGCTCCACACATTCTACCACCTGAAAAACAGAACAGTACAGCACCGGAATAATCGGCCCACTATGTCTGTGCGGATCATGATGCCATTCCAAACTAATTCCACCTGCCTGTACATGGTCCATATCCCTGCCAACCCATGCCTGATTATGTGCCCGCCCAAATGCCTCTTAAAAGTTGTGATTTTTTTTCTGCTTTTCCCATCTCTCAGGAAAGTACATTCTTGTCACTTACCGTCTTCTGCATAAGAAATTTGTCTGACACATCTGCCTTTAAACTTGCACATGTTGTTGGAAATGCTCAGCGGATCATGCAGCATCTGTGAAGAAAAATCAGTTAATGGTTCGGGTCTGGTCACCCTTCCTCAGAAACGTTAACTTTAATTTATCTTCATAGAAGCTGCTAGACCTGCTGAACTTTTCCCGAAAACGTTTCTGCTTCTGGTTTACAGCATCTGCAGTTGTTTCAGTTTTCATTTCCTTTAAACTTGCACCCACTCCCCTTAAATCTACGGCCTGTAGAATTTGCCATTTCAACTTGGAAAAAGATTCATATTTTTCACTCTGTCAGAGCCTTTCGGATCACCCGCAGCCACTGACTTCCCCAAGACAAAAAGGCAAGTCTTTCCAACCTCTCCCAATCCAGGCAACATCCTGGTAAACCTTTTCTCACGCGGTCCAAAGCCTGCACATCCTCCTTTTTATGTGGTGATCAAAACAGCACACAATACTCCAAAACTGGCCTAATGACAGTTTTATATTCACCCCCCTGACAGAAGAAGGCAAGCCTGCCATCCACCTCCTTCACCACTTTCAGGGAGCTGTGAACTTGCCCCTGAAGATCCCTCTGTATATCAATGCTGCTGAGAGGCCTTCGGTTTAGTGAATACATTCCTCTTGCAATGAGTCTCCCAAAATACATCACCTCACACTTGTATAGATTAAAATCAATTTTTGTATGGGTTTTCCAACTGATCTCTTTCTTGCTGTATCCTTTGACAACATTCACAACTTCATCAATTTGTACCATCTAGAAACTTGCTAACTAAATCGGTTACATTTCCATGCTAATCATTGATATATGTTACAGACAATAGATATTGCATTTCGGATCCTTGTGAAACAACACTGAGCACAGAACTCCAGCCAGCAGCATGCTGTGGAAGGAAATTTTTTCATTTAGTCAGTCAGTCGGAAAGCATTTCAGGTACTGGTGTGGCACTAGATGTTCCAAGATATTCACAATCCTGGTGAAAACACACTAGAGCAGATTTTCAGTTCTGTGTATCCTACCTGGGGAATCCCCCACAACCATGTATAAAGCAATGAACATTATCTCCTGCTGTGGAAGGACACCCTGTGTTGGTCTGAGCATGAACACAGAGTAGATTCACCTTAATGATAATTTAACCCCTGAAGACAAATAACCAGAACAAGTTAAGCAAGTACATAAAAATGTGTTATGGCAGAGAAAGGGGCTCATCAAAGCCAAGCTGGCTCTCTGTAGCAGAATCCCTTATTCTTATTCTCCAACTGGCCCCAAAACACAGAAAGTTTATTTCTCTCAGATCTGATATAATCGTATTCGTTAATCATTGACCATCTCTACTGGCACCACCATAATAGGCAGCATGTTCTGCATATTTCCAGCCAATACAGTCAACGGGAACACTTGCTCATCTTCCACTTTCTGAAAAGGTTATATCTAATCTTACATTTTGAGCCATCACCTATCAAGTGCAATTTATTTTATTGTCTGCTCTATCTGGATGTGTTATAATCTTATCCATTTTATTCTATCAAGATATATTCAACTTGATTTCTTCAAAGAAAATAGCATTTTTTTTTCAAATCAATCCAGACTTACTAGTGCACCACACCAGTACGTCTGTACTCCACACCCTGAAGATCACTCAGATCCTTCCTGAGCAGGAAGCTGTTGACCTGAATTAGATACAATGATTGACTGTGACCGAACCCGTCAATGAAATTGTTTAATGAAACCTAGGATCCCATATGTTTTGATCATTACACTTCGATTATGTCCTATCTCCTTTAAAGAATTGTACACATTGTTCCCCCCCCAACTTCCCTCAGTCTCTACTCTTTGTGTCTGTGCCATGCAAATATATATTTCCTGTCACAAAATGTATCAACTACTGTATGTTCCAAAAAATATTATCTCTCACTCCACACATTGTACCCCCTGGAAAACAGAACAGTACAGCACCGGAATAATCGGCCCACCATGTCTGTGCAGACTATGATGCAATTCCAAACTAATTCCACCTGCCTGGACATGATCCATATCCCTGCCAACCCCTGTCGGCTCATGAGTCTGCCCAAATGCCTCTTAAGCATTGTGATTGTTTCTGCTTTTACCACCTCCCAGGAGAGTACATTCTAGTCATCTACCACCTTTTGCATTAGAAACTTGCCTGACATAACTCCCTTTAAACTTTCACATATTGTTGGAAATGCTCAGCAGATCTTGCAACATCTGAGAAAATAAAAATCCGTTCATGTTCCGGGTCCTTCCTCAGAAACGTGAACTCTGATTTCTCTTCACAGATGCTTCCAGACTTGTTGAGCATTTCCAGAAACTTCTGTTTTTGTTTCTGATTTACCACATCTTCTGTTCATTAGGTTTTTATTTTCTTTAAATTTCCCCTGTCCTCTGAAATCTGTGGCCTCTAGAATTTGTCATTTCTACCCTGGAAAAAGATTCAGATTATAGAACATAGAACAATAAGTTGCAGAACAGGCCCTTCGGCCCTCAATGTTGCGCTGACCCGTGGAATTTTCTCAACTCGTCCCCCTACACTATCCCAAAATCATCCATGAGCTTATCTAAGGATTATTTAAATCTTCCTAATGTGGCTGAGTTGACTACCTTAGCAGGGAGGGCATTCCACACACTTACCACTCTCTCTGTGTAAGGCATTTGCCTCTGACATCTGTCTTAAATCTATCACCCCTTAATTTGTAGTTGTGCCCTCTCGTGCATGCTGACGTCATCATCCTAGGAAAAAGACTGTCACTGTCGACCCTATCTAATCATCTGCTTATCTTATATGTCTCTATCAAATCCCCCCTTAGCCGCCTTCTTTCCAATGAGAAGAGATCCAAGTCTCTCAGCCTTTCCTCATAAGACCTTCCTTCCAGACCAGGCACCATCCTGATAAATCTCCTCGGCACCTTTTCCAATGCTTCCACATCCTTTTTGTAATGGGGCAACCAGAACTGAACACAATATTCCAATTGTGAACACACCAGCATTTTGTATGGTTACAGCATGATATTGCGTTTCCAGAACTCAATCTCTCTACCAATGAAACCTAACACACCAGATGCCGCCTTAACAGGACTATCCATCTGGGTGGCAACTTTCAGGGATTATGTACATGGACTCCAAAATCCCTCTGCACATCCACTCGACCACCAAAACCCAATATTCTGCCTTCCTATTATTGTTCCCAAAGTGCCTCATCTCACATTTAGCTGCATTGAACTCCACTTGCACCTCTCGCAAGAAGTGAGACAAATCAAACATGATATAAAGATCCAACAGAGTCACCAAATTCATTTGGATATAAAGGGAACATGATTATCTTGTATGTCAGTGAGCAAAGGTTTCAAACAACATTGTGCGTGGTCAAGCACCAACAATGACACAGACACAGACACACACACACACACACACACACACACACACACACACACACACACACACACACACACACACACACACACACACACACACACACACATCTAAGAATGTGCGTGTTCCAGTGAACTGACTGGAGAAATTATTTAACATTATCCAGTTAACAATCTAAAAACATTCACAGACAGAGAAGCCATAAATATGTTGTGTTTATGGGAAACGATTCACCAGATCATCCAACTTGGAGATATGCGAGGAGATCAGCACCATGGAAATGTCTGGATTGTGAGAAGGATTGAAAATTCACAGACCTACTGGAGACACATTGACACAGACTTTCTGTGTGAACAGATTGATTTTGTCATCCAGCTTCATGTCACACCAGTGGCTTTACACTGACAAGAGAGCTTTCCCCAGACTGTGGGGAAAAAAAACTTTAAGATCTGTAAAGATTTAAATTCAATGGTCTTTATTTAACATCACCCTATTCACATGGGGGAGAAGTCGTTCAGCTGTTCCATGTGTGGGAAGGTATGCATTTGGGGATCTAGCAGTGCCTTGCTCTTTCTTCCTTGATAAGAGACTCAAGCATTTTCCCCACTACAGATGTTACGCTAACTGATCTATACTTCCCCATCTTTTGTTTACCTTCCTTTTTAAACAGTGGCGCCACTGTATTGCAATCTGGTGGAACTGCCCAGAGTCCAGCAAATTGGGAAAGTTACTGACAGTGCACCTGTTCTATAGCCCACTGTCTCTTTTAGCACGCTGGGATGCATTACACCAGGACAGGAGACTAGTCCATCCTTAGCTCCATGGACTTGCCCAGCATTTGCGTTCCGTAATAATGTTTGTTTCCAGGTCCTCACCGACTCCATCTCTTTGTCAATCTCTGGCATGTTATTAGCGCCTTCCACTGTGAAGACCGATACAAAATACCTGTTCAGTGCCTCAGCCATTTCATCACATCCCATAACTAAATGTCCCTTCTCATCCCCTGAAGGACCAACATTTACCTTAGCCACTCTTTTTCATTTAAATTTTCAAGGAATCGTCTTTAACTTCTGTGGTACATATTTTCTCTCCTGTTCTTTCCTACGGTTCTTTATCACTCTTTTTGTGGCTTTCTTCTGATCTTTAACGCTTTCCCAATCTTCCAGTTTCCTGCTGTTTTTGACCACTTTGTATGCCTCATCTTTCAATGTTAGAGATGGGGAGGGAGAGTGAGGAGGGAACGGGAGGGAGAGGTGAGGAGGGAGGGGGAGAAGAAGAGGGTGGAGGAAGGGGAGGTGTCGGGATAAGTGGATTGGGAAAAGAGGTAGGGCAGAGGAAAGAAGGGGTTGAGAGAGGGCTGTAGGAGAGAGGGGGAAGGAGAGAGCTGGGAACGGTGGGCGAGAGGAGGAGGAGAGATGGGAGGAAAGGGTAAGAGGAGTTGGGTAGGAGAGGGAACAGGAGGACGGGAGTGAGGAGCGAGGGGTGAATGGCGTTAGAGGGAGTGGAGGGGTAGAGGGTGTAGGGGAAACGGTTTGTAGCAGAGAAGGAGAACAATGAAAGAGAGGAGTAGAGGTGGGGAGCAAGTGGAAGGTGGAGGACGGGAACGAGACAGCGAATGAAGTAAGGGACGAGTAATGGGGAAGAGAGGGGAAGAGAGGAGTTAGGAGCGAGGGGAAGGAGAGAGGGGAGGAAGCGAGGATGTAGGGGGAGTTTGGGGTGTGACGCGAGGGAGAGTTTGGGGTGGAGTAGGAGAGAGGGCGCGGAAAAGTGGGTGGGAGATGGAAGAGAGGGACAGAAGGGGTGGAGGATGTGTGGAGGATTGGGGAAGAGAGAGGTGAAAATGCGGAGGAGGGGAGGACAGTGGGAGATGGGGGGAGGAGAGAGTGGGGAGGAGAGGCGGAAGTGCGGGAAGGAGGGGGATGTTGAGCAGGGAAAGGGAGCAGGGACAGGGAGGAGAGCCAGGGAGGAGAGGGTAGGAGAGATGGGAGATTAGAGGGGAGGACAGGTGGGAGGAGAGGATACGAAGGGGTAGGGAAGGATTTCAGGAGAAGGGGTGAAGGATAGGGGGACGGGAGAGGGGAAGAGGTGAGCGTGGAGAAGAGGGGGAGGAGAGGGCTGGGAAGGGGAAGAGGAGAGGAGGGGAGGTGAAGAAAGGAAAGGGAGAAAGAGGAGAAAGGGTGAGGAGAGGGGATGTGGAGAGAGGGGATGAGGAGAAAGGGTAGAGTGGAGAGGTGAGAGGGAGAGGGGAGAAAGAGGAGAAGGGAGAGGTGAGGGGGAGGGGAGAGAGAGAGGAGAGAGGGGAGAGGAGAGAGGGGAGGGGAGAGGCGACAGTGGTAAGGAGTGAGAGGAGTGAGTAGTGAGGAGGGGGAAGAGGGAAGTACGGAGATGAGAGAGGAGAGAGGGAGGAGAAGAGGGGAAAGGGGATGAGGAGAGAGGGGAGGGAGAGAGGGGAGAGGATACAGTGGTGAGGAGTGAGAGGAGAGAGTAGTGAGGAGTGAGAGGAGAGGGGGTGGAGAGAGGGAAGAGGGGAGAGGAGAGAAGGAGGAGGAAGGGAGGGGTCTTAGGAGAGAGGGGAGGTTGATAAGAGAGAGGGGAGGGGAGAAGCGAGAGGGGAGGGGAGAGTGTGGGGGAGGAGAGGGGGAGGGAAGAGGGGGGTGAGTGGGGGAGGGGAGGGGGTGGGAGGAGAGTGGGAGGATGGAGAGGGGGAGGAGAGAGAGGGAGAGTAGAGAGGGCGTGGAAAAGAGGGGTAGAAGAGAGAGAGGGAGAGGAGAGAGGTGGAGAAGGGAGGGGCAGGGAGAGATGGGAGGATGAGGCAGAGAACAGCAGGAGCAAAAGAGGGTGTCAGAGAGGGGGAGGAGGAGAGTGAGTGAGATGTGGGGTGAGGAGGAAGAGAGTGGGGGGGTGTTAGCTGGGAGAGAAGAGGTGAGGGGGAGGAGGTGGCGGTGCGGAGAGAGTGAGTAGACAGCAGGAGGAGCAGAAGGAGGTGGCGAGGAGAGTTCAGGAGGACAGAGTGGTTGGACGTGGGGAGGAGGAAATTGGATGAAAGACAGAAGGGCAGATGGGTAGGACGGTGAAAGTGTGGGAGGAAAGTGAGGAGAGAATTGGGAAGATAGGTGAGGACAGGGTGGCAGAAGAGAGGGGATAGGAGACTGGGGGAAAGAGAGGGGTGGGAAGATGGGTAGGAGAGTAACCTACCCAGACCGTTCTCAGTCTGGACAGTTCACCTAACTCATTGGGCTCCCATGACCAGTCCACCCTGATCTGCACATCATTGGACCGGGTGAGGAAACCCATGCAGACACTGGGGAAAATGTGCACACTACACACAGACAGTCGCCTTGGGCAGGATTTGAACAGGGTCCCTGGCACTGTGAGGCAGCAATGGTAACTACTGAGCCACCATGCGACCCTAATGAGAGAGAGAGAGGGGGAGAGAGAGAGGGAGAGAGCGAGAGAGAGAGAGAGGGGGGGGGGGGAGAGAGAGAGAGAGATGAAGTGAGAGTGGAGGGAGAAAGAGGAGAGAGGGGAGAGAAGAGTGAGGGAAGAGAGAGGGGAAAGAGAAGAGAGGGAGAAGCGGGGAGGATGAGAAGAGAGGTGAAGAAAGGGTGGAGAAGAGAGAGCAGAAGAATGAGAGTGTGAGAGAGAAAACGAGAGAGGAGAGAGAAGAGAAAGAGAGAGAGAGAGAAAAAGAGAGAGAGAGAGAGAAAAGGCAACAAGGGAACAAGTGACCCCCAGTCCACATGCTGTCACAGACAGACAGAGACAGTCACAGATCAATACTTCCCCGGTCAGCCCGCATGGCGTGAGGGTAATGGCTGACTGAGCTAGGTTCAAATACTTCCAAAGTCTATCACCCAAATCCCATCTCCTCCCCAACCCAGTTCATCCTGTCAGCTCCCAACTTCCTCTAACTGGAACACACCTCCCCCAGGTATGGGATACACCAACAATCACCTAAGACTTTGGTACAGATCGTCAGGGAGGATATGATGGAGAAATTATATGCAGTGATTGGTAATGACTGAGGATGCAACACTCAAACGTCAATTATTTCCAGTTTGTGATGAATCAATTGATATTGTCAGATTTTGATTAAATGTTTCTTTGGCGTTTCCTGTCTGTGAATCTTCTTCACATATTCAAAGAAGTTTAATAAAGGCAATGCTGGTCCATGTGAGAAATCAGACAGACAAATAATTCCCTTAGTTTGATACTTTTGTGTATATATCCTTCCTTGAAGTCCTCAGAGAAAGAAGCTTACAAGATCCATCACTATTAGGGCAGAGAGAAAAGAATAATCAAAATAAAGTAAGAAATTGTCTCTAAACATGAACATTATTTCTCTCTCCCAAAAGGTGCCAGTCCTATTGGGTTCCTCCTGCACCCTCTCTATAATTTCGGAAACTCACATTATCGCTCCTCGAAGTCGAGGGTGATCAGTATACTCACAACAGAGATCATCATACATTGCGAAGGATGGGAGGTTCCAGAGAGGGGATAGGCTCATTCATTTACAAGAAAGTTTCAGGAGTGACTTATGATGCAATGGAGCAACTGGAGTTGAAGCAAGATGTGACAAAGCTTATTGGCTTATTATTGTTATAGGTAAGGAAGATGAAAACAAGATGTTCACATTAGCTGGGGGAAATGGACAACGAGATACAAAAATTAAGATTGTGGATAGATTGACAGGGAGGATTTGATGAAGCGGTTACATAGAAGGGATTCAATATCCACTGTATCTTAATGGATTGCATTTGGACTGAACAGCCTGAAGTTCTGTATTTAATTTTCAGATTCTGTCAAGCCGTGTGCTTGAATTATCCCAGTACCAGAGTCATAGTGATGTAGCTCAGGCAGTCATTTTGAACGGTCTGGGTATCTTCTAATTTCCAGTTCCTTTCCCTCTGGGTGTTTGCAGACCCCTTAAGCTCTCTGACACTTTTGGTAATGAAAGCAGGAAAATTGGTGACAGACTCTGAAAACAGTGAAAGCTCCAGTTATTCCACCGCCCTTCAGATCCCCGCTAACCTTCCTGCTTTAGGGAAATCGGCACGCCTGGTTGGTGACAGGCTGTATGACTCCAATGGTCAGCAGCGGGCTGAAAGATAAAGTTTGGAAGTTTGACAACATCCAGGTATGGAGCTTTGGTTGTTCCAGATCAGACTATGGGAATACTACCCTAGCTCCATTTAAACCGGAAAATCCATGGCAAGATGGAATTGCAGCCCAAACCATTGATGATTCTGTGTTCCCTGGCTCCACATGGAGTAAAATAGGGACAAACATTGTTCTTTCCAGACCCCTGCTGTCAACTGAAAGTGGCCACTGCAGCTCCCTGCATAGCCCTGGGACACAGCTTACAGAAACTAAACCCCCCCACCCCGCCCCCTCAAGAATGGTGCTTCCCGTGTGAAAATCTTCACATTTAATACGGTAATGGTTGCAAGCTAACCCCGTCTCCTAGATTACAAACTGCAGGATTTTGTGATGAGAACAGTGTTATGAAGTTGAAGACGTGCCCTCCACCTTTAAATGAGAGTGAATGCTGTTGGGAACTGAGCGCTAACTAATACCTGTGATGACCAGCTCGCAGTCTCAGCGTGGACTAGAAAATTGGAAAGATGTAACGGTTGGCTGTGAAACAAGTCAGTTTTGTTTGCTAATTAAGAAAGAATTCCAATTTTACCAATTAATTTAAATTGTGCCTCAGAATACTAAAATCCAATCGCTCTTGAATTTAGTGTCTAGAAGTTTACTGCAGTACCGGGTCCTTCCACAATGTTACTCCCACTGACCATTCCCCATGAAACATGCCCAGGTTCTCAGTTGAGGAATTTTGCTGGGAACCTTTGCTCCTTGGCTTTGAACCAGGCCACCTGCCCAAGGAAAGCAAATGTGGTTCTGTTTTTAGTGGAAGGATCAGAGTCCAGGAACTCCACTGTGACACAGAATGGCCATCAGTGCTGTACACATCTGTCCATATTCAAAACCAGTTTGGCGACCACTGTGACAATGTTTCACACAGAAATGAAATGGGATTGTATTCCGTTTCATCACGCAAACATGTATGAGCGAGCAAATTCAAAGCCAGGTTTGCTGACGTGAACAGCAAATTATAAAACTCTGCTCATGTCAGTCTGAAAGGCTGCCATCGGGAATAAGGCTATTCTTGCCCGATTTTGAAGTGAGGAGTTTTCGTGTATGAGGTGACTCTAACAGCCACTACACTACAGGCAACATCCCCGCGAGCAGCTGGTGTTCAGAGTGGGCCAGCACTAAACTTTACAGCCGTTCAACGCTTCATCTTTCTGTTTCCAGGAGCTGGTTATTCTCCAGCGTAACTGGCATCATTAAAAAAAAATAAGAAAATCACGTGAAATTGCTCACAAAATATAAACAAAGATGGTGTCAGGGGTGCACAGTTTGGAATGTCGGGCGAGCCTGAACATGCTGGGACGTCTTACCCTTCATCGTCAGGCATGACCTTAAGGAAGGTTTGTCAACAGAAAAATTTGAGTTATTGATCTCTGCAATATGGGGCGAGTTAAAAACTGGAGAGCATAGGTTTAAGGTGAGACGGGTAAAATATAAAACGGAATGAGGCACCTTTCCCACACAGAAGGTTGTGCGTGTATGGAATCAGCTACCAGAGGAAGTGGAGGAGGCTCGTACACTCAGAAGATTTCAAAGGCAACCGGCTGAGCTTCTGGATAGGAAAGGTTTAGTGGGATAGGGGCCAGATGCTGGGAAATGGGAGTTTGTTTAAAATGCATTTTAAGAGACATTGAAGCATGAATGCTGTTCTGGGGACAGTGCGAGGGCAATCAGCCATAAACAGCTCCCAGATCCTTCAGCGGAATTCCAAACTGCACTCCCAAAATGTATTGGAAACTTGGTGCACCGCCACCTCCCGGAAAGCTCCGAAATGAGGGAAAAGAAAGAACTGAACATGAACGGACCATGAAAAGTTAAGAGATTCCCAAACACAGTCTCGTTTAGATTAATTTGCCCATCCGATCAACAATGCGGCAGTGCCTGCTTCCTCCATCTCCAGGGCAGAAGGGAAGGAAATAAAAGAAATTTAAGACCATATGACATCACAATGTAGTGGAATTATTTTCCCATTCGCCGGAACACCAAATAATGGGAAGTAAAGTCACTGCAGGATTTTGTTTCACGACAGCGATGCAATACCAATCTCCGTTCTGTTTCAGTGAAAACAGTGAATAACACAACTTGGCCGGAACATGATGCAGCAGTAGAACCGCTTGAGGACGGGGACATTTCATGTGGGACGCAAACGTGATCATAACAGCATAAACACTGACAGGATAGAGAGTGTGCACTCTCCCAAATCAGAGGTACATTTCCAAAAGCAAAACCACATGGTTGTGTTGGAATTTAAACACAGCAGCATTTAACAGGCTGCAGTAAAACAAACAGCACACCCACAAAGGGCAGCGGTTGGATCTGAACTCGAGCCACCTGAGAGTTTGTAGTGAGAAAGCAGTTCCTTCGGTCACTTGGCCACGAAACCAGCCACAGCTGCAGTGTATTGTCTTACACCTTCCATGGTGCTCCTGTGAAACATTAGAAGCAAAGTCACAGGGAAACAGTTCTGTGATCCCTCTCCTGCTGGCACAGCTGCAGGGATATGACCAACTACAATATCAATCTCGCAACAAACATTCAATCCAGCCAAAAATCATTTGATAGCTGGAATCAAGCTTCTGAGATTTGCTAAAGCCACAAATGTAATGTCTGTATGAGAGACTGTATATTCGGATATGATTGGGCAAAGTAACCATGAGCTGCATGATATTGCTGGTATTTGGATTGTTGCTTTGGTAAATGATTTCGTCCTCTGCTCGAAACAGGACAACTTTCAGTTTTTGAGGATATTAACAGAAGTCAAAAGGTGATTGCCCCACCCCACCCCAGAAGATGTCAAAGAGGTGCTAACTGCCCTTGAGTGCTCTTTGTTCTCGATGTGAAGAGCTCTCTGCCAGAGTCACCTTCATGTCTCTGGTTGCTGAGTGAAACACAAAGAAGGAGCCCCTCAATCCAGACAAAAATCAATGGTAAGCTGAGTCTACCTACTCAGACTCTTTTCAGCTACAAATGTTTCTGTGAGTGCGTGAGAGTATACGTTCGCTTACGATTTGGTCAAATCACCATGAGCTGCTTGACATTACTTCAATTTCGATTCTTGCTTTGCTCAATGATTGCTCGAAACAGGACAACTTTCACGTTTACACGGAACACGAAACACACCGGACTACAGGGAAAATGCACAAAGCTGAGCAGGCCGTGTTCCACATCATACCGTGCACTATATTTTCAGTCACTGTGTCTGTTTTGCAAAGAATGTTCTCCACCCTAAAACCGGAGGTAGCATTACAATCCGAGAACGACAGATCACCTTGTGAGGATGCTCTGACCTCGGGGCTGGTTCGAGATGCCACTTTCCTTGCCTTTTACCTTAACCGTGCAATTGGCTGCAGGGATATTCACACCTGGACATGAGCCACATCGATACCGACTGACTTGGAAACCTGTGTGGGAAGCGACGAGAAGCGACTCAATAAATCTTGCTAAATTCCATGGTGCTCATTAGAAATGCAGTTTCTGTTCACCTCAATTTAAAAGGCAGTTTCTGAACATAGTAACTGAAGTCAAAAGGTAATTATCTCACCCCACCCCAATTCCGGGAGAGGTGCTAACTGCACTTGATTGCTTTTTGTTCTCGATGTGAAGAGTTCTCAGGCATGAGTCACCTTCACGTCTCTTGGTGCTGAGTGACTTACAAAGAAGGAGTTTCACCAGAGCTGCAACTGCCTCACTTTCCCACTCGCCCTGCCCGTTTACAGTTTCCTGCTCGTCAGTGATTTAAAGAAAACCAAAAGGTTGCGATGTTATTCTGCAGCCTCTCTGTCAATTCCTCCGTTTCAGTTCCAACATGGCTTAGATCTCGGGGCTCACCTTAATACTAGCGACGCTATGAAATCACAAGTCCAGAGGTTCCTCTGGGAGTGCAATTTCTTTCATTGCTGTTGCTGATTGAATGAGTCACTAACGTGCGAACTGATCCAAACCATGATTCAGCACCTCTGCTGCCAATTCTCGCACGTTGAATAACGACAGAGAGTTTCCAAATGAGGCCTTGCAGAGACGACTTTGGTTTACATTTGACAGACAGACTAGTTCAGGAATCAGTGGTGCGCTGATCAGTAGCACCAGCGCATCAGCTTCTTCCCTGTCTTTGAACCGGTCCGCCTGCGCAAGGAATGCAAATGCGGGACAGTTTTTCGTGGAAGGGATCAGAACGCGGTAACTACACTCTCAAACAGAATGACTTATGATCAGAACCAGGTTTTACAATGGTTCTGATCAGAACAAGCCTTTACAATGCTTTGCTCACTAATTAAATGGAAGTGCATCACATTTCACAAAGAGAGCAGATTTGTTCGAGCATTTTCGCAGATGGGAGAGCAAGCAAGAAAGCTCCGTTCTTGTCCGTGTAAAAGGCTGCAATTGAAGAACAAAGCAGTTTCTGCCCAGCTTCGAACTGGGGACCTTTCGCGTGTGAGGCGAACGTGATGACCACTACACTACAGAAACGAGCTTCAGCCGAGCGCGTTGCGGCTCTGTGGCATCCAGCACTGAAAGTTGAAGCCATTCTACGTTTCACCTTTCTTTTTCCAATAGCTCGTTGTTATCCAGGGAAATTGACATCTTGAAAAAGTCAAAAAATATAGACTGAACTTAGTGACAAAATATAGACAAGGATGTCGTCAATGTTTGGACTGGAGTGTGAAGTGGAATAAGCTGGGACAACTTTCCCGGCAGCATAACGGCTGCGACATGGTTTTATGGAAGGGTTGTAAACTGAGTATTTACGTGTTTTACACAAGCTAGGGTGAGTTGGAAACTCGAGAGCATAGGTTTAAGGTGAGTGGTCTGAAATTGACAAAGGACCCCGACGCACATTTTCCACTCACAAGGTTGTGGGTGTATGGAATGAGCTACCAGAGGGAGTGGAGGAGGCTATTGCACTCAGAAAATTGCAATGGTAATCGGATGAGTTTCTGGATAGGATGGGTTTAGAGGGATTGAGGAGAAATGCTGTGGAACGGGACTTGTTTAATTTTGGTGATGTGGTGAGCATGGATGAGATACACCGAAGTCTCTGTTTCCACGCGGTGTACCCCAATAACCTTGCGTTGCTTACACCGGTTTTAAAGGATTACTTTTCAGCGGAGCTTGTCGTCGCAGTCTGTAGCACAATCATTTAGTCTGTTCGACTGCTCACGGGAAAGGTAGTATTGTGAAACACTGCAGAAACGAACGACTTCCTTACTTTTGCTCCGACTGACCATGCTTCGTGAAACTTTCCCAGATCCTCAGTTGAGGATTTTTGCTGCTGCAAGTTACCTCAGAACCCCTGTTAACTCGTAATGTATTGACCGAATCGCAAACAGAAAGCATTTAACACGGAACACAAACAAAACTGGCATACCTAATGCATGTTCAGACACAGCGAAGCATGAATGCTAAATGTGAGACAGTCCGAGGGCATGAGGCATAAAGTAATCTCACAACTAACAACAGGGCAATTCCAAACTACTCTTTCAAACATACTGCAGCCTTAGTGCACCACCACTTCCCAGACAATGCTGAAAAGAGAGAAAGAAAGAATATAATAAGTATGGGCCATAAAAAAGTGAATTTCACCAATCACAGTCTCGATTAGATTACCTTTCCCTTCCGGTGTCTCCAGGACGGAAATGCAGGAAATGGGAGAAATTCAATAACATATGCATTGGAAAGATTTTCCCATTCGCCAGAAAGCCAAATAACGATGAATCGACTCACCGCCGGACTTTGTTTCACAACAGCGATGAAATAACAGTCTCCATTCGGTTCCAGTAAAACCCCAACTTGCCTGGAACATAAACCAATCGCTGAGCTGCTTGCGATTTTCTGCAGGCGAGGCGAATAACATCATGGCAGCTGAGAGACCTGACAATACTCGGCACCTGTCCACAGTTAATTCTCCGAGAACATCAATGCAGCGGGGATCGAAGCAGCATTCGAGCAGTGGAGTTGATCAGCTGAAATGGCAGTGGTGGGATTCGAACCCACGCCCCTTTCAGGACTGGAACCTGGATCCAGCGCCTTAGACCGCTCGGCCACACTACCAGACAGCCTGAGCGTCCATTTTCTTGCATTTCGAATTGTGCTCCTGCATAACCACACATGCAAAGTCACATGAAAAGGGTTCCATGGTCCCTGTCCGACTCGCACAGCAGCTGGTATGTGCCCGGCTACAATGTCTATTTCGCAGCAGATAATGAAAGCCCATCAATCCAGACAAAAATCAATGGTAAGCTGTGTCTATCTTCTCAGACTCTTTTCAGCCAGAAATGTATCTTTGACTGCGTGAGAATATATGTTCGGTAATGATTTGGTCAAATCACCATGAGCTGCTTGACATTACTTCAATTTCGATTCTTGCTTTGCTGAATGATTTCACCGATTGCTCGAAACAGGACAACGTTCACGTTTACACGGAACACGAAACACACCGGACTACAGGGAAAATGCACAAATCTGAGCAGGCCGTGTTCCACATCATACCGTGCACTATATTTTCAGTCACTGTGTCTGTTTTGCAAAGAATGTTCTCCACCCTAAAACCGGAGGTAGCATTACAATCCGAGAACGACAGATCACCTTGTGAGGATGATATGACCTCGGGGCTGGTTCGAGATGCCACTTTCCTTGCCTTTTACCTTAACCGTGCAATTGGCTGCAGGGATATTCACACCTGGACATGAGCCACATCGATACCGACTGACTTGGAAACCTGTGTGGGAAGCGACGAGAAGCGACTCAATAAATCTTGCTAAATTCCATGGTGCTCATTAGAAATGCAGTTTCTGTTCACCTCAATTTAAAAGGCAGTTTCTGAACATAGTAACTGAAGTCAAAAGGTAATTATCTCACCCCACCCCAATTCCGGGAGAGGTGCTAACTGCACTTGATTGCTTTTTGTTCTCGATGTGAAGAGTTCTCAGGCATGAGTCACCTTCACGTCTCTTGGTGCTGAGTGACTTACAAAGAAGGAGTTTCACCAGAGCTGCAACTGCCTCACTTTCCCACTCGCCCTGCCCGTTTACAGTTTCCTGCTCGTCAGTGATTTAAAGAAAACCAAAAGGTTGCGATGTTATTCTGCAGCCTCTCTGTCAATTCCTCCGTTTCAGTTCCAACATGGCTTAGATCTCGGGGCTCACCTTAATACTAGCGACGCTATGAAATCACAAGTCCAGAGGTTCCTCTGGGAGTGCAATTTCTTTCATTGCTGTTGCTGATTGAATGAGTCACTAACGTGCGAACTGATCCAAACCATGATTCAGCACCTCTGCTGCCAATTCTCGCACGTTGAATAACGACAGAGAGTTTCCAAATGAGGCCTTGCAGAGACGACTTTGGTTTACATTTGACAGACAGACTAGTTCAGGAATCAGTGGTGCGCTGATCAGTAGCACCAGCGCATCAGCTTCTTCCCTGTCTTTGAACCGGTCCGCCTGCGCAAGGAATGCAAATGCGGGACAGTTTTTCGTGGAAGGGATCAGAACGCGGTAACTACACTCTCAAACAGAATGACTTATGATCAGAACCAGGTTTTACAATGGTTCTGATCAGAACAAGCCTTTACAATGCTTTGCTCACTAATTAAATGGAAGTGCATCACATTTCACAAAGAGAGCAGATTTGTTCGAGCATTTTCGCAGATGGGAGAGCAAGCAAGAAAGCTCCGTTCTTGTCCGTGTAAAAGGCTGCAATTGAAGAGCAAAGCAGTTTCTGCCCAGCTTCGAACTGGGGACCTTTCGCGTGGGAGGCGAACGTGATGACCACTACACTACAGAAACGAGCTTCAGCCGAGCGCGTTGCGGCTCTGTGGCATCCAGCACTGAAAGTTGAAGCCATTCTACGTTTCACCTTTCTTTTTCCAATAGCTCGTTGTTATCCAGGGAAATTGACATCTTGAAAAAGTCAAAAAATATAGACTGAAATTAGTGACAAAATATAGACAAGGATGTCGTCAATGTTTGGACTGGAGTGTGAAGTGGAATAAGCTGGGACAACTTTCCCGGCAGCATAACGGCTGCGACATGGTTTTATGGAAGGGTTGTAAACTGAGTATTTACGTGTTTTACACAAGCTAGGGTGAGTTGGAAACTCGAGAGCATAGGTTTAAGGTGAGTGGTCTGAAATTGACAAAGGACCCCGACGCACATTTTCCACTCACAAGGTTGTGGGTGTATGGAATGAGCTACCAGAGGGAGTGGAGGAGGCTATTGCACTCAGAAAATTGCAATGGTAATCGGATGAGTTTCTGGATAGGATGGGTTTAGAGGGATTGAGGAGAAATGCTGTGGAACGGGACTTGTTTAATTTTGGTGATGTGGTGAGCATGGATGAGATACACCGAAGTCTCTGTTTCCACGCGGTGTACCCCAATAACCTTGCGTTGCTTACACCGGTTTTAAAGGATTACTTTTCAGCGGAGCTTGTCGTCGCAGTCTGTAGCACAATCATTTAGTCTGTTCGACTGCTCACGGGAAAGGTAGTATTGTGAAACACTGCAGAAACGAACGACTTCCTTACTTTTGCTCCGACTGACCATGCTTCGTGAAACTTTCCCAGATCCTCAGTTGAGGATTTTTGCTGCTGCAAGTTACCTCAGAACCCCTGTTAACTCGTAATGTATTGACCGAATCGCAAACAGAAAGCATTTAACACGGAACACAAACAAAACTGGCATACCTAATGCATGTTCAGACACAGCGAAGCATGAATGCTAAATGTGAGACAGTCCGAGGGCATGAGGCATAAAGTAATCTCACAACTAACAACAGGGCAATTCCAAACTACTCTTTCAAACATACTGCAGCCTTAGTGCACCACCACTTCCCAGACAATGCTGAAAAGAGAGAAAGAAAGAATATAATAAGTATGGGCCATAAAAAAGTGAATTTCACCAATCACAGTCTCGATTAGATTACCTTTCCCTTCCGGTGTCTCCAGGACGGAAATGCAGGAAATGGGAGAAATTCAATAACATATGCATTGGAAAGATTTTCCCATTCGCCAGAAAGCCAAATAACGATGAATCGACTCACCGCCGGACTTTGTTTCACAACAGCGATGAAATAACAGTCTCCATTCGGTTCCAGTAAAACCTCAACTTGCCTGGAACATTAACCAATCGCGGAGCTGCTTGCGATTTTCTGCAGGGGAGGCGAATAACATCATGGCAGCTGAGAGACCTGACAATACTCGGCACCTGTCCACAGTTAATTCTCCGAGAAGATCAATGCAGCGGGGATCGAAGCAGCATTCGAGTAGTGGAGTTGATCAGCTGAAATGGCAGTGGTGGGATTCGAACCCACGCCCCTTTCAGGACTTGAACCTGGATCCAGCGCCTTAGACCGCTCGGCCACACTACCAGACAGCCTGAGCGTCCATTTTCTTGCATTTCGAATTGTGCTCCTGCATAACCACACATGCAAAGTCACATGAAAAGGGTTCCATGGTCCCTGTCCGACTCGCACAGCAGCTGGTATGTGCCCGGCTACAATGTCTATTTCGCAGCAGATAATGAAAGCCCATCAATCCAGACAAAAATCAATGGTAAGCTGTGTCTATCTTCTCAGACTCTTTTCAGCCAGAAATGTATCTTTGACTGCGTGAGAATATATGTTCGGTAATGATTTGGTCAAATCACCATGAGCTGCTTGACATTACTTCAATTTCGATTCTTGCTTTGCTGAATGATTTCACCGATTGCTCGAAACAGGACAACGTTCACGTTTACACGGAACACGAAACACACCGGACTACAGGGAAAATGCACAAATCTGAGCAGGCCGTGTTCCACATCATACCGTGCACTATATTTTCAGTCACTGTGTCTGTTTTGCAAAGAATGTTCTCCACCCTAAAACCGGAGGTAGCATTACAATCCGAGAACGACAGATCACCTTGTGAGGATGATATGACCTCGGGGCTGGTTCGAGATGCCACTTTCCTTGCCTTTTACCTTAACCGTGCAATTGGCTGCAGGGATATTCACACCTGGACATGAGCCACATCGATACCGACTGACTTGGAAACCTGTGTGGGAAGCGACGAGAAGCGACTCAATAAATCTTGCTAAATTCCATGGTGCTCATTAGAAATGCAGTTTCTGTTCACCTCAATTTAAAAGGCAGTTTCTGAACATAGTAACTGAAGTCAAAAGGTAATTATCTCACCCCACCCCAATTCCGGGAGAGGTGCTAACTGCACTTGATTGCTTTTTGTTCTCGATGTGAAGAGTTCTCAGGCATGAGTCACCTTCACGTCTCTTGGTGCTGAGTGACTTACAAAGAAGGAGTTTCACCAGAGCTGCAACTGCCTCACTTTCCCACTCGCCCTGCCCGTTTACAGTTTCCTGCTCGTCAGTGATTTAAAGAAAACCAAAAGGTTGCGATGTTATTCTGCAGCCTCTCTGTCAATTCCTCCGTTTCATTTCCAACATGGCTTAGATCTCGGGGCTCACCTTAATACTAGCGACGCTATGAAATCACAAGTCCAGAGGTTCCTCTGGGAGTGCAATTTCTTTCATTGCTGTTGCTGATTGAATGAGTCACTAACGTGCGAACTGATCCAAACCATGATTCAGCACCTCTGCTGCCAATTCTCGCACGTTGAATAACGACAGAGAGTTTCCAAATGAGGCCTTGCAGAGACGACTTTGGTTTACATTTGACAGACAGACTAGTTCAGGAATCAGTGGTGCGCTGATCAGTAGCACCAGCGCATCAGCTTCTTCCCTGTCTTTGAACCGGTCCGCCTGCGCAAGGAATGCAAATGCGGGACAGTTTTTCGTGGAAGGGATCAGAACGCGGTAACTACACTCTCAAACAGAATGACTTATGATCAGAACCAGGTTTTACAATGGTTCTGATCAGAACAAGCCTTTACAATGCTTTGCTCACTAATTAAATGGAAGTGCATCACATTTCACAAAGAGAGCAGATTTGTTCGAGCATTTTCGCAGATGGGAGAGCAAGCAAGAAAGCTCCGTTCTTGTCCGTGTAAAAGGCTGCAATTGAAGAACAAAGCAGTTTCTGCCCAGCTTCGAACTGGGGACCTTTCGCGTGTGAGGCGAACGTGATGACCACTACACTACAGAAACGAGCTTCAGCCGAGCGCGTTGCGGCTCTGTGGCATCCAGCACTGAAAGTTGAAGCCATTCTACGTTTCACCTTTCTTTTTCCAATAGCTCGTTGTTATCCAGGGAAATTGACATCTTGAAAAAGTCAAAAAATATAGACTGAAATTAGTGACAAAATATAGACAAGGATGTCGTCAATGTTTGGACTGGAGTGTGAAGTGGAATAAGCTGGGACAACTTTCCCGGCAGCATAACGGCTGCGACATGGTTTTATGGAAGGGTTGTAAACTGAGTATTTACGTGTTTTACACAAGCTAGGGTGAGTTGGAAACTCGAGAGCATAGGTTTAAGGTGAGTGGTCTGAAATTGACAAAGGACCCCGACGCACATTTTCCACTCACAAGGTTGTGGGTGTATGGAATGAGCTACCAGAGGGAGTGGAGGAGGCTATTGCACTCAGAAAATTGCAATGGTAATCGGATGAGTTTCTGGATAGGATGGGTTTAGAGGGATTGAGGAGAAATGCTGTGGAACGGGACTTGTTTAATTTTGGTGATGTGGTGAGCATGGATGAGATACACCGAAGTCTCTGTTTCCACGCGGTGTACCCCAATAACCTTGCGTTGCTTACACCGGTTTTAAAGGATTACTTTTCAGCGGAGCTTGTCGTCGCAGTCTGTAGCACAATCATTTAGTCTGTTCGACTGCTCACGGGAAAGGTAGTATTGTGAAACACTGCAGAAACGAACGACTTCCTTACTTTTGCTCCGACTGACCATGCTTCGTGAAACTTTCCCAGATCCTCAGTTGAGGATTTTTGCTGCTGCAAGTTACCTCAGAACCCCTGTTAACTCGTAATGTATTGACCGAATCGCAAACAGAAAGCATTTAACACGGAACACAAACAAAACTGGCATACCTAATGCATGTTCAGACACAGCGAAGCATGAATGCTAAATGTGAGACAGTCCGAGGGCATGAGGCATAAAGTAATCTCACAACTAACAACAGGGCAATTCCAAACTACTCTTTCAAACATACTGCAGCCTTAGTGCACCACCACTTCCCAGACAATGCTGAAAAGAGAGAAAGAAAGAATATAATAAGTATGGGCCATAAAAAAGTGAATTTCACCAATCACAGTCTCGATTAGATTACCTTTCCCTTCCGGTGTCTCCAGGACGGAAATGCAGGAAATGGGAGAAATTCAATAACATATGCATTGGAAAGATTTTCCCATTCGCCAGAAAGCCAAATAACGATGAATCGACTCACCGCCGGACTTTGTTTCACAACAGCGATGAAATAACAGTCTCCATTCGGTTCCAGTAAAACCTCAACTTGCCTGGAACATTAACCAATCGCTGAGCTGCTTGCGATTTTCTGCAGGCGAGGCGAATAACATCATGGCAGCTGAGAGACCTGACAATACTCGGCACCTGTCCACAGTTAATTCTCCGAGAACATCAATGCAGCGGGGATCGAAGCAGCATTCGAGTAGTGGAGTTGATCAGCTGAAATGGCAGTGGTGGGATTCGAACCCACGCCCCTTTCAGGACTTGAACCTGGATCCAGCGCCTTAGACCGCTCGGCCACACTACCAGACAGCCTGAGCGTCCATTTTCTTGCATTTCGAATTGTGCTCCTGCATAACCACACATGCAAAGTCACATGAAAAGGGTTCCATGGTCCCTGTCCGACTCGCACAGCAGCTGGTATGTGCCCGGCTACAATGTCTATTTCGCAGCAGATAATGAAAGCCCATCAATCCAGACAAAAATCAATGGTAAGCTGTGTCTATCTTCTCAGACTCTTTTCAGCCAGAAATGTATCTTTGACTGCGTGAGAATATATGTTCGGTAATGATTTGGTCAAATCACCATGAGCTGCTTGACATTACTTCAATTTCGATTCTTGCTTTGCTGAATGATTTCACCGATTGCTCGAAACAGGACAACGTTCACGTTTACACGGAACACGAAACACACCGGACTACAGGGAAAATGCACAAATCTGAGCAGGCCGTGTTCCACATCATACCGTGCACTATATTTTCAGTCACTGTGTCTGTTTTGCAAAGAATGTTCTCCACCCTAAAACCGGAGGTAGCATTACAATCCGAGAACGACAGATCACCTTGTGAGGATGATATGACCTCGGGGCTGGTTCGAGATGCCACTTTCCTTGCCTTTTACCTTAACCGTGCAATTGGCTGCAGGGATATTCACACCTGGACATGAGCCACATCGATACCGACTGACTTGGAAACCTGTGTGGGAAGCGACGAGAAGCGACTCAATAAATCTTGCTAAATTCCATGGTGCTCATTAGAAATGCAGTTTCTGTTCACCTCAATTTAAAAGGCAGTTTCTGAACATAGTAACTGAAGTCAAAAGGTAATTATCTCACCCCACCCCAATTCCGGGAGAGGTGCTAACTGCACTTGATTGCTTTTTGTTCTCGATGTGAAGAGTTCTCAGGCATGAGTCACCTTCACGTCTCTTGGTGCTGAGTGACTTACAAAGAAGGAGTTTCACCAGAGCTGCAACTGCCTCACTTTCCCACTCGCCCTGCCCGTTTACAGTTTCCTGCTCGTCAGTGATTTAAAGAAAACCAAAAGGTTGCGATGTTATTCTGCAGCCTCTCTGTCAATTCCTCCGTTTCAGTTCCAACATGGCTTAGATCTCGGGGCTCACCTTAATACTAGCGACGCTATGAAACCACAAGTCCAGAGGTTCCTCTGGGAGTGCAATTTCTTTCATTGCTGTTGCTGATTGAATGAGTCACTAACGTGCGAACTGATCCAAACCATGATTCAGCACCTCTGCTGCCAATTCTCGCACGTTGAATAACGACAGAGAGTTTCCAAATGAGGCCTTGCAGAGACGACTTTGGTTTACATTTGACAGACAGACTAGTTCAGGAATCAGTGGTGCGCTGATCAGTAGCACCAGCGCATCAGCTTCTTCCCTGTCTTTGAACCGGTCCGCCTGCGCAAGGAATGCAAATGCGGGACAGTTTTTCGTGGAAGGGATCAGAACGCGGTAACTACACTCTCAAACAGAATGACTTATGATCAGAACCAGGTTTTACAATGGTTCTGATCAGAACAAGCCTTTACAATGCTTTGCTCACTAATTAAATGGAAGTGCATCACATTTCACAAAGAGAGCAGATTTGTTCGAGCATTTTCGCAGATGGGAGAGCAAGCAAGAAAGCTCCGTTCTTGTCCGTGTAAAAGGCTGCAATTGAAGAACAAAGCAGTTTCTGCCCAGCTTCGAACTGGGGACCTTTCGCGTGTGAGGCGAACGTGATGACCACTACACTACAGAAACGAGCTTCAGCCGAGCGCGTTGCGGCTCTGTGGCATCCAGCACTGAAAGTTGAAGCCATTCTACGTTTCACCTTTCTTTTTCCAATAGCTCGTTGTTATCCAGGGAAATTGACATCTTGAAAAAGTCAAAAAATATAGACTGAAATTAGTGACAAAATATAGACAAGGATGTCGTCAATGTTTGGACTGGAGTGTGAAGTGGAATAAGCTGGGACAACTTTCCCGGCAGCATAACGGCTGCGACATGGTTTTATGGAAGGGTTGTAAACTGAGTATTTACGTGTTTTACACAAGCTAGGGTGAGTTGGAAACTCGAGAGCATAGGTTTAAGGTGAGTGGTCTGAAATTGACAAAGGACCCCGACGCACATTTTCCACTCACAAGGTTGTGGGTGTATGGAATGAGCTACCAGAGGGAGTGGAGGAGGCTATTGCACTCAGAAAATTGCAATGGTAATCGGATGAGTTTCTGGATAGGATGGGTTTAGAGGGATTGAGGAGAAATGCTGTGGAACGGGACTTGTTTAATTTTGGTGATGTGGTGAGCATGGATGAGATACACCGAAGTCTCTGTTTCCACGCGGTGTACCCCAATAACCTTGCGTTGCTTACACCGGTTTTAAAGGATTACTTTTCAGCGGAGCTTGTCGTCGCAGTCTGTAGCACAATCATTTAGTCTGTTCGACTGCTCACGGGAAAGGTAGTATTGTGAAACACTGCAGAAACGAACGACTTCCTTACTTTTGCTCCGACTGACCATGCTTCGTGAAACTTTCCCAGATCCTCAGTTGAGGATTTTTGCTGCTGCAAGTTACCTCAGAACCCCTGTTAACTCGTAATGTATTGACCGAATCGCAAACAGAAAGCATTTAACACGGAACACAAACAAAACTGGCATACCTAATGCATGTTCAGACACAGCGAAGCATGAATGCTAAATGTGAGACAGTCCGAGGGCATGAGGCATAAAGTAATCTCACAACTAACAACAGGGCAATTCCAAACTACTCTTTCAAACATACTGCAGCCTTAGTGCACCACCACTTCCCAGACAATGCTGAAAAGAGAGAAAGAAAGAATATAATAAGTATGGGCCATAAAAAAGTGAATTTCACCAATCACAGTCTCGATTAGATTACCTTTCCCTTCCGGTGTCTCCAGGACGGAAATGCAGGAAATGGGAGAAATTCAATAACATATGCATTGGAAAGATTTTCCCATTCGCCAGAAAGCCAAATAACGATGAATCGACTCACCGCCGGACTTTGTTTCACAACAGCGATGAAATAACAGTCTCCATTCGGTTCCAGTAAAACCTCAACTTGCCTGGAACATTAACCAATCGCTGAGCTGCTTGCGATTTTCTGCAGGCGAGGCGAATAACATCATGGCAGCTGAGAGACCTGACAATACTCGGCACCTGTCCACAGTTAATTCTCCGAGAAGATCAATGCAGCGGGGATCGAAGCAGCATTCGAGTAGTGGAGTTGATCAGCTGAAATGGCAGTGGTGGGATTCGAACCCACGCCCCTTTCAGGACTTGAACCTGGATCCAGCGCCTTAGACCGCTCGGCCACACTACCAGACAGCCTGAGCGTCCATTTTCTTGCATTTCGAATTGTGCTCCTGCATAACCACACATGCAAAGTCACATGAAAAGGGTTCCATGGTCCCTGTCCGACTCGCACAGCAGCTGGTATGTGCCCGGCTACAATGTCTATTTCGCAGCAGATAATGAAAGCCCATCAATCCAGACAAAAATCAATGGTAAGCTGTGTCTATCTTCTCAGACTCTTTTCAGCCAGAAATGTATCTTTGACTGCGTGAGAATATATGTTCGGTAATGATTTGGTCAAATCACCATGAGCTGCTTGACATTACTTCAATTTCGATTCTTGCTTTGCTGAATGATTTCACCGATTGCTCGAAACAGGACAACGTTCACGTTTACACGGAACACGAAACACACCGGACTACAGGGAAAATGCACAAATCTGAGCAGGCCGTGTTCCACATCATACCGTGCACTATATTTTCAGTCACTGTGTCTGTTTTGCAAAGAATGTTCTCCACCCTAAAACCGGAGGTAGCATTACAATCCGAGAACGACAGATCACCTTGTGAGGATGATATGACCTCGGGGCTGGTTCGAGATGCCACTTTCCTTGCCTTTTACCTTAACCGTGCAATTGGCTGCAGGGATATTCACACCTGGACATGAGCCACATCGATACCGACTGACTTGGAAACCTGTGTGGGAAGCGACGAGAAGCGACTCAATAAATCTTGCTAAATTCCATGGTGCTCATTAGAAATGCAGTTTCTGTTCACCTCAATTTAAAAGGCAGTTTCTGAACATAGTAACTGAAGTCAAAAGGTAATTATCTCACCCCACCCCAATTCCGGGAGAGGTGCTAACTGCACTTGATTGCTTTTTGTTCTCGATGTGAAGAGTTCTCAGGCATGAGTCACCTTCACGTCTCTTGGTGCTGAGTGACTTACAAAGAAGGAGTTTCACCAGAGCTGCAACTGCCTCACTTTCCCACTCGCCCTGCCCGTTTACAGTTTCCTGCTCGTCAGTGATTTAAAGAAAACCAAAAGGTTGCGATGTTATTCTGCAGCCTCTCTGTCAATTCCTCCGTTTCAGTTCCAACATGGCTTAGATCTCGGGGCTCACCTTAATACTAGCGACGCTATGAAATCACAAGTCCAGAGGTTCCTCTGGGAGTGCAATTTCTTTCATTGCTGTTGCTGATTGAATGAGTCACTAACGTGCGAACTGATCCAAACCATGATTCAGCACCTCTGCTGCCAATTCTCGCACGTTGAATAACGACATAGAGTTTCCAAATGAGGCCTTGCAGAGACGACTTTGGTTTACATTTGACAGACAGACTAGTTCAGGAATCAGTGGTGCGCTGATCAGTAGCACCAGCGCATCAGCTTCTTCCCTGTCTTTGAACCGGTCCGCCTGCGCAAGGAATGCAAATGCGGGACAGTTTTTCGTGGAAGGGATCAGAACGCGGTAACTACACTCTCAAACAGAATGACTTATGATCAGAACCAGGTTTTACAATGGTTCTGATCAGAACAAGCCTTTACAATGCTTTGCTCACTAATTAAATGGAAGTGCATCACATTTCACAAAGAGAGCAGATTTGTTCGAGCATTTTCGCAGATGGGAGAGCAAGCAAGAAAGCTCCGTTCTTGTCCGTGTAAAAGGCTGCAATTGAAGAACAAAGCAGTTTCTGCCCAGCTTCGAACTGGGGACCTTTCGCGTGTGAGGCGAACGTGATGACCACCACACTACAGAAACGAGCTTCAGCCGAGCGCGTTGCGGCTCTGTGGCATCCAGCACTGAAAGTTGAAGCCATTCTACGTTTCACCTTTCTTTTTCCAATAGCTCGTTGTTATCCAGGGAAATTGACATCTTGAAAAAGTCAAAAAATATAGACTGAAATTAGTGACAAAATATAGACAAGGATGTCGTCAATGTTTGGACTGGAGTGTGAAGTGGAATAAGCTGGGACAACTTTCCCGGCAGCATAACGGCTGCGACATGGTTTTATGGAAGGGTTGTAAACTGAGTATTTACGTGTTTTACACAAGCTAGGGTGAGTTGGAAACTCGAGAGCATAGGTTTAAGGTGAGTGGTCTGAAATTGACAAAGGACCCCGACGCACATTTTCCACTCACAAGGTTGTGGGTGTATGGAATGAGCTACCAGAGGGAGTGGAGGAGGCTATTGCACTCAGAAAATTGCAATGGTAATCGGATGAGTTTCTGGATAGGATGGGTTTAGAGGGATTGAGGAGAAATGCTGTGGAACGGGACTTGTTTAATTTTGGTGATGTGGTGAGCATGGATGAGATACACCGAAGTCTCTGTTTCCACGCGGTGTACCCCAATAACCTTGCGTTGCTTACACCGGTTTTAAAGGATTACTTTTCAGCGGAGCTTGTCGTCGCAGTCTGTAGCACAATCATTTAGTCTGTTCGACTGCTCACGGGAAAGGTAGTATTGTGAAACACTGCAGAAACGAACGACTTCCTTACTTTTGCTCCGACTGACCATGCTTCGTGAAACTTTCCCAGATCCTCAGTTGAGGATTTTTGCTGCTGCAAGTTACCTCAGAACCCCTGTTAACTCGTAATGTATTGACCGAATCGCAAACAGAAAGCATTTAACACGGAACACAAACAAAACTGGCATACCTAATGCATGTTCAGACACAGCGAAGCATGAATGCTAAATGTGAGACAGTCCGAGGGCATGAGGCATAAAGTAATCTCACAACTAACAACAGGGCAATTCCAAACTACTCTTTCAAACATACTGCAGCCTTAGTGCACCACCACTTCCCAGACAATGCTGAAAAGAGAGAAAGAAAGAATATAATAAGTATGGGCCATAAAAAAGTGAATTTCACCAATCACAGTCTCGATTAGATTACCTTTCCCTTCCGGTGTCTCCAGGACGGAAATGCAGGAAATGGGAGAAATTCAATAACATATGCATTGGAAAGATTTTCCCATTCGCCAGAAAGCCAAATAACGATGAATCGACTCACCGCCGGACTTTGTTTCACAACAGCGATGAAATAACAGTCTCCATTCGGTTCCAGTAAAACCTCAACTTGCCTGGAACATTAACCAATCGCTGAGCTGCTTGCGATTTTCTGCAGGCGAGGCGAATAACATCATGGCAGCTGAGAGACCTGACAATACTCGGCACCTGTCCACAGTTAATTCTCCGAGAAGATCAATGCAGCGGGGATCGAAGCAGCATTCGAGTAGTGGAGTTGATCAGCTGAAATGGCAGTGGTGGGATTCGAACCCACGCCCCTTTCAGGACTTGAACCTGGATCCAGCGCCTTAGACCGCTCGGCCACACTACCAGACAGCCTGAGCGTCCATTTTCTTGCATTTCGAATTGTGCTCCTGCATAACCACACATGCAAAGTCACATGAAAAGGGTTCCATGGTCCCTGTCCGACTCGCACAGCAGCTGGTATGTGCCCGGCTACAATGTCTATTTCGCAGCAGATAATGAAAGCCCATCAATCCAGACAAAAATCAATGGTAAGCTGTGTCTATCTTCTCAGACTCTTTTCAGCCAGAAATGTATCTTTGACTGCGTGAGAATATATGTTCGGTAATGATTTGGTCAAATCACCATGAGCTGCTTGACATTACTTCAATTTCGATTCTTGCTTTGCTGAATGATTTCACCGATTGCTCGAAACAGGACAACGTTCACGTTTACACGGAACACGAAACACACCGGACTACAGGGAAAATGCACAAAGCTGAGCAGGCCGTGTTCCACATCATACCGTGCACTATATTTTCAGTCACTGTGTCTGTTTGGCAAAGAATGTTCTCCACCCTAAAACCGGAGGTAGCATTACAATCCGAGAACGACAGATCACCTTGTGAGGATGATATGACCTCGGGGCTGGTTCGAGATGCCACTTTCCTTGCCTTTTACCTTAACCGTGCAATTGGCTGCAGGGATATTCACACCTGGACATGAGCCACATCGATACCGACTGACTTGGAAACCTGTGTGGGAAGCGACGAGAAGCGACTCAATAAATCTTGCTAAATTCCATGGTGCTCATTAGAAATGCAGTTTCTGTTCACCTCAATTTAAAAGGCAGTTTCTGAACATAGTAACTGAAGTCAAAAGGTAATTATCTCACCCCACCCCAATTCCGGGAGAGGTGCTAACTGCACTTGATTGCTTTTTGTTCTCGATGTGAAGAGTTCTCAGGCATGAGTCACCTTCACGTCTCTTGGTGCTGAGTGACTTACAAAGAAGGAGTTTCACCAGAGCTGCAACTGCCTCACTTTCCCACTCGCCCTGCCCGTTTACAGTTTCCTGCTCGTCAGTGATTTAAAGAAAACCAAAAGGTTGCGATGTTATTCTGCAGCCTCTCTGTCAATTCCTCCGTTTCATTTCCAACATGGCTTAGATCTCGGGGCTCACCTTAATACTAGCGACGCTATGAAATCACAAGTCCAGAGGTTCCTCTGGGAGTGCAATTTCTTTCATTGCTGTTGCTGATTGAATGAGTCACTAACGTGCGAACTGATCCAAACCATGATTCAGCACCTCTGCTGCCAATTCTCGCACGTTGAATAACGACATAGAGTTTCCAAATGAGGCCTTGCAGAGACGACTTTGGTTTACATTTGACAGACAGACTAGTTCAGGAATCAGTGGTGCGCTGATCAGTAGCACCAGCGCATCAGCTTCTTCCCTGTCTTTGAACCGGTCCGCCTGCGCAAGGAATGCAAATGCGGGACAGTTTTTCGTGGAAGGGATCAGAACGCGGTAACTACACTCTCAAACAGAATGACTTATGATCAGAACCAGGTTTTACAATGGTTCTGATCAGAACAAGCCTTTACAATGCTTTGCTCACTAATTAAATGGAAGTGCATCACATTTCACAAAGAGAGCAGATTTGTTCGAGCATTTTCGCAGATGGGAGAGCAAGCAAGAAAGCTCCGTTCTTGTCCGTGTAAAAGGCTGCAATTGAAGAGCAAAGCAGTTTCTGCCCAGCTTCGAACTGGGGACCTTTCGCGTGTGAGGCGAACGTGATGACCACTACACTACAGAAACGAGCTTCAGCCGAGCGCGTTGCGGCTCTGTGGCATCCAGCACTGAAAGTTGAAGCCATTCTACGTTTCACCTTTCTTTTTCCAATAGCTCGTTGTTATCCAGGGAAATTGACATCTTGAAAAAGTCAAAAAATATAGACTGAAATTAGTGACAAAATATAGACAAGGATGTCGTCAATGTTTGGACTGGAATGTGAAGTGGAATAAGCTGGGACAACTTTCCCGGCAGCATAACGGCTGCGACATGGTTTTATGGAAGGGTTGTAAACTGAGTATTTACGTGTTTTACACAAGCTAGGGTGAGTTGGAAACTCGAGAGCATAGGTTTAAGGTGAGTGGTCTGAAATTGACAAAGGACCCCGACGCACATTTTCCACTCACAAGGTTGTGGGTGTATGGAATGAGCTACCAGAGGGAGTGGAGGAGGCTATTGCACTCAGAAAATTGCAATGGTAATCGGATGAGTTTCTGGATAGGATGGGTTTAGAGGGATTGAGGAGAAATGCTGTGGAACGGGACTTGTTTAATTTTGGTGATGTGGTGAGCATGGATGAGATACACCGAAGTCTCTGTTTCCACGCGGTGTACCCCAATAACCTTGCGTTGCTTACACCGGTTTTAAAGGATTACTTTTCAGCGGAGCTTGTCGTCGCAGTCTGTAGCACAATCATTTAGTCTGTTCGACTGCTCACGGGAAAGGTAGTATTGTGAAACACTGCAGAAACGAACGACTTCCTTACTTTTGCTCCGACTGACCATGCTTCGTGAAACTTTCCCAGATCCTCAGTTGAGGATTTTTGCTGCTGCAAGTTACCTCAGAACCCCTGTTAACTCGTAATGTATTGACCGAATCGCAAACAGAAAGCATTTAACACGGAACACAAACAAAACTGGCATACCTAATGCATGTTCAGACACAGCGAAGCATGAATGCTAAATGTGAGACAGTCCGAGGGCATGAGGCATAAAGTAATCTCACAACTAACAACAGGGCAATTCCAAACTACTCTTTCAAACATACTGCAGCCTTAGTGCACCACCACTTCCCAGACAATGCTGAAAAGAGAGAAAGAAAGAATATAATAAGTATGGGCCATAAAAAAGTGAATTTCACCAATCACAGTCTCGATTAGATTACCTTTCCCTTCCGGTGTCTCCAGGACGGAAATGCAGGAAATGGGAGAAATTCAATAACATATGCATTGGAAAGATTTTCCCATTCGCCAGAAAGCCAAATAACGATGAATCGACTCACCGCCGGACTTTGTTTCACAACAGCGATGAAATAACAGTCTCCATTCGGTTCCAGTAAAACCTCAACTTGCCTGGAACATTAACCAATCGCTGAGCTGCTTGCGATTTTCTGCAGGCGAGGCGAATAACATCATGGCAGCTGAGAGACCTGACAATACTCGGCACCTGTCCACAGTTAATTCTCCGAGAAGATCAATGCAGCGGGGATCGAAGCAGCATTCGAGTAGTGGAGTTGATCAGCTGAAATGGCAGTGGTGGGATTCGAACCCACGCCCCTTTCAGGACTGGAACCCGGATCCAGCGCCTTAGACCGCTCGGCCATACTACCAGACTGTCTGAGCGCCCATTTTCTTGCATTTCGAATTGTGCTCCTGCATAACCACACATGCAAAGTCACATGAAAAGGGTTCCATGGTCCCTGTCCGACTCGCACAGCAGCTGGTATGTGCCCGGCTACAATGTCTATTTCGCAGCAGATAATGAAAGCCCATCAATCCAGACAAAAATCAATGGTAAGCTGTGTCTATCTTCTCAGACTCTTTTCAGCCAGAAATGTATCTTTGACTGCGTGAGAATATATGTTCGGTAATGATTTGGTCAAATCACCATGAGCTGCTTGACATTACTTCAATTTTGATTCTTGCTTTGCTGAATGATTTCACCGATTGCTCGAAACAGGACAACGTTCACGTTTACACGGAACACGAAACACACCGGACTACAGGGAAAATGCACAAAGCTGAGCAGGCCGTGTTCCACATCATACCGTGCACTATATTTTCAGTCACTGTGTCTGTTTGGCAAAGAATGTTCTCCACCCTAAAACCGGAGGTAGCATTACAATCCTAGAACGACAGATCACCTTGTGAGGATGATATGACCTCGGGGCTGGTTCGAGATGCCACTTTCCTTGCCTTTTACCTTAACCGTGCAATTGGCTGCAGGGATATTCACACCTGGACATGAGCCACATCGATACCGACTGACTTGGAAACCTGTGTGGGAAGCGACGAGAAGCGACTCAATAAATCTTGCTAAATTCCATGGTGCTCATTAGAAATGCAGTTTCTGTTCACCTCAATTTAAAAGGCAGTTTCTGAACATAGTAACTGAAGTCAAAAGGTAATTATCTCACCCCACCCCAATTCCGGGAGAGGTGCTAACTGCACTTGATTGCTTTTTGTTCTCGATGTGAAGAGTTCTCAGGCATGAGTCACCTTCACGTCTCTTGGTGCTGAGTGACTTACAAAGAAGGAGTTTCACCAGAGCTGCAACTGCCTCACTTTCCCACTCGCCCTGCCCGTTTACAGTTTCCTGCTCGTCAGTGATTTAAAGAAAACCAAAAGGTTGCGATGTTATTCTGCAGCCTCTCTGTCAATTCCTCCGTTTCATTTCCAACATGGCTTAGATCTCGGGGCTCACCTTAATACTAGCGACGCTATGAAATCACAAGTCCAGAGGTTCCTCTGGGAGTGCAATTTCTTTCATTGCTGTTGCTGATTGAATGAGTCACTAACGTGCGAACTGATCCAAACCATGATTCAGCACCTCTGCTGCCAATTCTCGCACGTTGAATAACGACAGAGAGTTTCCAAATGAGGCCTTGCAGAGACGACTTTGGTTTACATTTGACAGACAGACTAGTTCAGGAATCAGTGGTGCGCTGATCAGTAGCACCAGCGCATCAGCTTCTTCCCTGTCTTTGAACCGGTCCGCCTGCGCAAGGAATGCAAATGCGGGACAGTTTTTCGTGGAAGGGATCAGAACGCGGTAACTACACTCTCAAACAGAATGACTTATGATCAGAACCAGGTTTTACAATGGTTCTGATCAGAACAAGCCTTTACAATGCTTTGCTCACTAATTAAATGGAAGTGCATCACATTTCACAAAGAGAGCAGATTTGTTCGAGCATTTTCGCAGATGGGAGAGCAAGCAAGAAAGCTCCGTTCTTGTCCGTGTAAAAGGCTGCAATTGAAGAGCAAAGCAGTTTCTGCCCAGCTTCGAACTGGGGACCTTTCGCGTGTGAGGCGAACGTGATGACCACTACACTACAGAAACGAGCTTCAGCCGAGCGCGTTGCGGCTCTGTGGCATCCAGCACTGAAAGTTGAAGCCATTCTACGTTTCACCTTTCTTTTTCCAATAGCTCGTTGTTATCCAGGGAAATTGACATCTTGAAAAAGTCAAAAAATATAGACTGAAATTAGTGACAAAATATAGACAAGGATGTCGTCAATGTTTGGACTGGAATGTGAAGTGGAATAAGCTGGGACAACTTTCCCGGCAGCATAACGGCTGCGACATGGTTTTATGGAAGGGTTGTAAACTGAGTATTTACGTGTTTTACACAAGCTAGGGTGAGTTGGAAACTCGAGAGCATAGGTTTAAGGTGAGTGGTCTGAAATTGACAAAGGACCCCGACGCACATTTTCCACTCACAAGGTTGTGGGTGTATGGAATGAGCTACCAGAGGGAGTGGAGGAGGCTATTGCACTCAGAAAATTGCAATGGTAATCGGATGAGTTTCTGGATAGGATGGGTTTAGAGGGATTGAGGAGAAATGCTGTGGAACGGGACTTGTTTAATTTTGGTGATGTGGTGAGCATGGATGAGATACACCGAAGTCTCTGTTTCCACGCGGTGTACCCCAATAACCTTGCGTTGCTTACACCGGTTTTAAAGGATTACTTTTCAGCGGAGCTTGTCGTCGCAGTCTGTAGCACAATCATTTAGTCTGTTCGACTGCTCACGGGAAAGGTAGTATTGTGAAACACTGCAGAAACGAACGACTTCCTTACTTTTGCTCCGACTGACCATGCTTCGTGAAACTTTCCCAGATCCTCAGTTGAGGATTTTTGCTGCTGCAAGTTACCTCAGAACCCCTGTTAACTCGTAATGTATTGACCGAATCGCAAACAGAAAGCATTTAACACGGAACACAAACAAAACTGGCATACCTAATGCATGTTCAGACACAGCGAAGCATGAATGCTAAATGTGAGACAGTCCGAGGGCATGAGGCATAAAGTAATCTCACAACTAACAACAGGGCAATTCCAAACTACTCTTTCAAACATACTGCAGCCTTAGTGCACCACCACTTCCCAGACAATGCTGAAAAGAGAGAAAGAAAGAATATAATAAGTATGGGCCATAAAAAAGTGAATTTCACCAATCACAGTCTCGATTAGATTACCTTTCCCTTCCGGTGTCTCCAGGACGGAAATGCAGGAAATGGGAGAAATTCAATAACATATGCATTGGAAAGATTTTCCCATTCGCCAGAAAGCCAAATAACGATGAATCGACTCACCGCCGGACTTTGTTTCACAACAGCGATGAAATAACAGCCTCCATTCGGTTCCAGTATAACCTCAACTTGCCTGGAACATAAACCAATCGCTGAGCTGCTTGCGATTTTCTGCAGGGGAGGCGAATAACATCATGGCAGCTGAGAGACCTGACAATACTCGGCACCTGTCCACAGTTAATTCTCCGAGAAGATCAATGCAGCGGGGATCGAAGCAGCATTCGAGCAGTGGAGTTGATCAGCTGAAATGGCAGTGGTGGGATTCGAACCCACGCCCCTTTCAGGACTGGCACCTGGATTCAGCGCCTTAGACCGCTCGGCCACACTACCAGACTGCCTGAGCGTCCATTTTCTTGCATTTCGAATTGTGCTCCTGCATAACCACACATGCAAAGTCACATGAAAAGGGTTCCATGGTCCCTGTCCGACTCGCACAGCAGCTGGTATGTGCCCGGCTACAATGTCTATTTCGCAGCAGATAATAAAAGCCCATCAATCCAGACAAAAATCAATGGTAAGCTGTGTCTATCTTCTCAGACTCTTTTCAGCCAGAAATGTATCTTTGACTGCGTGAGAATATATGTTCGGTAATGATTTGGTCAAATCACCATGAGCTGCTTGACATTACTTCAATTTCGATTCTTGCTTTGCTGAATGATTTCACCGATTGCTCGAAACAGGACAACGTTCACGTTTACACGGAACACGAAACACACCGGACTACAGGGAAAATGCACAAAGCTGAGCAGGCCGTGTTCCACATCATACCGTGCACTATATTTTCAGTCACTGTGTCTGTTTTGCAAAGAATGTTCTCCACCCTAAAACCGGAGGTAGCATTACAATCGAGAACGACAGATCACCTTGTGAGGATGCTCTGACCTCGGGGCTGGTTCGAGATGCCACTTTCCTTGCCTTTTACCTTAACCGTGCAATTGGCTGCAGGGATATTCACACCTGGACATGAGCCACATCGATACCGACTGACTTGGAAACCTGTGTGGGAAGCGACGAGAAGCGACTCAATAAATCTTGCTAAATTCCATGGTGCTCATTAGAAATGCAGTTTCTGTTCACCTCAATTTAAAAGGCAGTTTCTGAACATAGTAACTGAAGTCAAAAGGTAATTATCTCACCCCACCCCCACTCCGGGAGAGGTGCTAACTGCCCTTGAGTGCTTTTTGTTCTCGATGTGAAGAGCTCTCACGCCTGAGTCACCTTCACGTCTCTTGTTGCTGGGTGACTTACAATGAAGGAGGTTCATCAGAGCTGCAACTGCCTCACTTTCCCACTCGCCCTCCCGAGTTTCCTGCTCGTCAGTGTTTTAAAGGAAACCAAAAAGTTGCGATGTTATTCTGCAGCCTCTCTGTCAATTCCTCCGTTTCAGCCAACATGGCTTAGATCTCGGGGCTCACCTTAATACTAGCGAGGCTATGAAATCACAAGTCCAGAGGTTCCTCTGAGAGTGCAATTTCTTTCATTGCTGTTGCTGATTGAATAAGTCACTAACGTGCGAACTGCTCCAAACCATGATTCAGCACCTCTGCTGCCAATTCTCGTACGTTGAATAATGACAGAGAGCTTCCAAATGAGGCCTTGCAGAGACGACTTTGGTGTACATTTGACAGACAGACTAGTTCAGGAATCAGTGGTGTACTGTGACACCAGCGCATCATCTTATTCCCTGTCTTTGAACCGGTCCGCCTGCGCAAGGAATGCAAACGCGGGACAGTTTTTCGTGGAAGGGATCAGAACGCGGTAACTACACTCTCAAACAGAATGACTTATGATCAGAACCAGGTTGGAGAAAACCTTTACAATGCTTTACTCACTAATTAAATGGAATTGCATCACATTTCACAAAGAGAGCAGATTTGTTCGAGCATTTTCGAAGGCAGGTTTGCAGATGGGAGAGCAGGCAAGAAAGCTCCGTTTACGTCCGTGTAAAAGGCTACAAATGAAGAACGAAGCAGTTTCTGGCCAGTTTCGAACTGGGGACGTGATGATCACTACACTACAGAAACAAGCCTCAGCTGGGTGTACTGCTGTTCTGTGGCATCCAGCACTGAAAGTTGAAGCCATTCTACGTTTCACCTTTCTTTTTCCAATAGCTCGTTGTTATCCAGGGTAATTGACATCTTGAAAAAAGTTAAAAAAAAAAAGAGGGACGTGAAATTGGTGTCAAAATATAGACAAGGATGTCGTCAATGTTTGGACTGTAGAGTGAAGTGGAATAGGCTGGGACAACCTTCCCGGCAGCATAACGGATACGACATGATTTTATGGAAGTGTTGTGAACTGAGCATTAACGTGTTTTACACAAGCTAGGGTGAGTTGGAAACTCGAGAGCATAGGTTTAAGGTGAGTGGTCTGAAATTGACAAAGGACCCCGAGGCACATTTCCCACACACAAGGTTATGGGTGCATGGAATGAGCTACCAGAGGGAGCGGAGGAGGCTATTGCGCTCAGAAAATTGCAATGGTAATCGGATGAGGAAATGAGGAAATGGGAGAAATTCAATAACATATGCATTGGAAAGATTTTCCCATTGGCCATAAAACCAAACAACGAGGAATCGAGTCACCGCAGGACTTTGTTTCACAACAGCGATGAAATAAAAGTCTCCATTCCGTTCCAGTAAAAACTCAACTTGCCTGGAAAACAAAGCAACATTCAAGCTGCTTGCGATTTTCTGCGCGGGAGGAGAACATGACCATGACAGGACAGACACTTTAAATATTCAGCACATTCCCACACCGCAGTTGTGTTTTGAACATCAATATAGCGGGGATCGAAACTGCCTTTTAACAAACTGTTGGAGTTGATCAGCATAAATGGCAGTATTTTCTTTCAGCTGAAATAAATTCGGAACAAATTTGCATATATCATTAATCGTTCCAATGAGATAAATCTAATGCACTTCCGATTATTACAATGAACTGTGTGACTTTCAGTTCACTTAATAAAATGAAACGAACAAAAAAGCTTTCCTTGTGGTTTAACGTAATTCAGTTAAGCCATATGAGAACGGCTATTGAACCACAACATCACATTTATATCACTCGCCATAGCTACTTCTTCATGTGAGAGAGAACGTCACTGAAGAAATTATGAGTGAAGGCAAAATGTGGGTGTGAATATGACGGGGAATTATTGTTCACTGCTTCATTCTGAGCATGGCTACTTCTTGGATTTTGCTGTTATTGTAATTCTGGTGAAAGCAGAAACACAATGGTTTGGATTCAATTTAGCTCAAGACATTTCTCAACCACGACTTTCACCACATGTTACCTTGATGAGGTCACATGTTACCCATTTCCAAAACGTGCTGAGGAGACCGAGAGATTACGGTGATGGATTATTATACCACCGTGCTCCGCATTCATGGGTTCGAGTCACATTTTGGTTGCTAATTCCACAAACCACTGCTGCATTTTTACATTGCATCTCACACCATACACTGGATCGAGAATTTTGTTCTTGTGCTTCACTGTACGGGAGACTCACGAATAATCAACACCACATAAAAGTTGAAATAAAAAATGAGAGCAGATGTTCTATTCGGTTGTAAATTAAGTTGGTGTAATTAGAGGGAACACATTTTTTTCTTTATGCACCTCTTTCCATCTTGTCTTTCTATGAATTTACATCGACAGAAAGAGAAATAACTAACAAGTGATCTGGAGCACAAGTGTATGCAATGGGATTGCTCATGATTATTTTAACCTAACAGTCCACACAATGATTTGATCAGTATTTCAAACAGTCACTCGGAATTGGAACCGCAGCAAACTGCTCCAATGAAACTAACCTTTCTTTCTTCCACATGCAGCGTGATGAGTGACTTGCTAACTGTACAAGGTCAGCCAATTTTCTTCAGCAATCACAGCTTCTGTAAACAGCTACCTGTGCTGTGCAGAGTGTCATTTGATACCCCCAGGTCACAGCACATTTCTTCTTCATGAGCTTATGAGCTTCGTTCCTGATCTGTTTGATAAACCTTTTCTATCACTTCATCCCATCCACTCACAATTCTCAATTTATGAATAAAATTTAGCGTTAGATCAAATGTTAAACAAAATGAATGCATGCCATTCAGCCCACCGAGTCTGCCCCACCATACAACGAACTCATGGTTGATCTGATAATCTTCAACTCCATTCTGCTCACTTACCTCGACAAACTTCATCATCTTTCTGATTAAATACCTGACACAGTTTGAAAATACCCAACAACTTCGCCTCTACTTCGGTTGCCAAAAAAACCCCACAGATTCTTTGAGCATGGAAATTACTCTTCATTTCTGAATTAAATGGGCGATATCTCATTCTGAGATTATGTCCTGTGGTGCTCTCATCAGAGCATAGGCCAAACCACCTGCCTATATCTACCCTGTCAAGATCCCACGGCTTTGTTTCAAGGAGAATAATCCAAGCCTGACCAATCATTCCAAGAAGCTCCATTTTATCCAAAGTTGACAACATCCTCGTAAATCTCTGTTGTCCCTTACAGCACGGGAACTGGAACTTGAAATCAGATAGCGATTGGAATCGGATTAGTCCACACATGGACCAAATACAGTAATGATAACTTTGACAAATGAGAATCTAATCATATTCTATTGACATTCAATGACTTCGTTGTAACTGAAGTCCTCCGTGTAATCGCCCTCGGAGCTAATATTTAGGAGAAATGTTACCTGACCGCCCAAATAAAGAAGTTGACTACAAAAAAATGTCCGTCAGTCGACTCTGGTTGATAATTAACACAACTCATGTCTCCGTGAAGTCTGCATCATTTGTTAGGCACAAATTAGATGTGTAACAGAACTCGCTTCATTTGCCTGGATGTGTGAAGCTTCAATACCACTGAAGGAACTGGACCTCGTCCACGACAATGCAGTCACTTAACTGTACCACGTTCAACACCTGAATGTTTATTACCCTCACTGCTAAGGCACGATTGCAGTAGAGTGCACCACCTCCAAGATGTATGGAGTAAGTCATCCAGGCTGTGTTGACAGAACATTCAAAGCTCAAAAACTGTGCTGACTATAAGGACAAGGTTGAAGATGCACTGAAGCGCGACCATTTGCAAGTTACCCGCCAAGGCACATACCGGCATGACTTGAAGATGTATCAGTGGTAAATCCATTGAGTGATGAAGCTGTCTTGATCGTCAAAGTGGTATACTTCAGCCCTCCATCCTTTGTCTTACAAATTTTAAAATGTCAATTATTGCATTGATCAGACTTGTGCTCATTCTATTAGTTGTTTCCTAAACTGGCGGTTGCTAAAGATCGAATATCACCCACAACCGAGGGTCAACAACAGAAAATATCCAAAAATACTCTCGACCATCTGAACTCCCTGTCCAAAAATCTTCAGTGATCTGTGAATATCCACTCCAAGATCCCTTTGTTCCTGTTTGTTCTGTTCTCCACTCAGAATCCTCACTGTTATTGTTTCAACTCCCCAAATTCGTTACCACTTATTGGTCTGGATTCAATTCCATTCGCCGGTTTTATTTTCCACCTGATTGATACATCTCTGCAGGCCCTGACATTATTCATCATAGTCAAATGCACGACCAATTGTTGCATCCACTGCAAATTTCTAAATCATGACTCCTACAACTAAGTCTGAATCGTTGATCTCTGTCACGAAACAGTGGAACTCCACTGGAAACAAGCGTCCAAACATGGTTCATTGCTGGATGTGATGAACACCTGCAATTACAGCACAATCGGACCCCTGATGTCATTTGTCAACATGCTGGTGACTCTGCCAGTTGGCCTCCTGAGTGATCCCTTCTCACACATGGGAGTGGTGAATGACCTGTCCACATTGTGCCTGGGCACGTAGGTTTACACTTCAGCGGGTAATTGAATCCTTTCCCGAAGTCCCCCTATGGACCTGACATCTTGGCGGTGTGTGTATCCATGTGTCTATTTAGATTGGATAATCAGTTGAATTTGAGTCCACGCAGAGATGACTCCCAATTTTCCCCGTCATCCGTGTATTTTTTTCTTCTTCTTTATTCTCCCACGGAGTGTGGCCATCATGGTCTGAACATTATTTGTTGTGCATTCTTCATTCACCTTGAATTGAGTCAGAGGGATTCTATCGTTGAAAAGCACTGTTGTGAGTCTGGAGTCGTATGTTGGCAGGTCTCATTAAGAATGGCAAATTCCCCTTTCCAAGGGACACGAATGAATGGGCTTTCAGCTAATTCAAACCTTTTGCCTCTGTTCCTATGATCGGGGTTATTATTCCAAATTTTATTCATCGATTTAAATACCAGCAGCTGCCATGTTCCAGTCTCCAAGTGTTGTTAGCCCAATATATCGCCACTACATTTGCATTTGACACGAAGATTGGTGAGTAGCAGAAAGCATAGGGGTCGTCAAAGAATAGAGAATAATATAGATAGACGGGAGAGTAGAGCGGAGAAGTGGCAGACGGAGTTCAATCGAGGCAAATGTGAAGTGATGCATTTTGGGAAGCCTAATTCTTGAACCAACGACACAGTAAACGGAACAGCCTTGGAGAAATTTGATGAGCGGAGAGATCTGGGAGTTCAGGTCCTTTGTACCATGACGATGGTGGCACAGGTCGACAGAGCGATCAAGAAAGCAAATGGCATGCTTGTCGTCAGAGGACCGGGCTTTGAATGTAAGAGCTGGCAGGTCATGCAAAAATTGTAGAAGATTTTGGGTCGGCCGCGTTTAGGAACACTGCACAGTTCTGGTCGTCAAGTTACGCAGTTGATGTGGACGTTTACGAAAGGGTGTAGAGAAGGTTTACGAGGATGTTGCTGGTATGGAAGATGTTTGCTGTGAAGAGAGGTTAAGAAGTTTATGATTGTTTTCAGTGAATAAAAAGAGATTGAGGGGTCCTGATTGAGGTCTACAACATCTTGCAGGGTAAAGACCGGGTGTATAGAGATGCTTTTTCCCCAGGTAAGGGATTCAATAATGAGAGGTCTCACATTCAAATTGAGAGGTGAAACGTTTAAGGAAGATAGATGTAGAAAGTATTTAGCACAGAGGGTGGTAGGTGCTGGAACACGTTTCTAGCAGAGGTAGTACAGGCAGGCACGGTCGTTTCATTCAAGGTGCGCCTTAATAGATGCGTGAGTAAGTGGGGAGCAGATGGAAACAGGTGCTTAGGAATTGGGTGATTGGTTTAGACAGTTGATTTTGTTCATCCCAGGCTGGGAGGTCCAAAAGGCCTGTTCCTGGGCCATAAATGTTCTGTGTTCTTTATTCTTCTTTGTTCACTACACTACCATCTCAATGCTACGTTGCTCCATCTCAGAGAATGACATTGGCAATTCCAATCATCTCAGAGGGAGTGAGAATATGACATGTGGCTGTGTTGGAATGAAACTGATGTACGCTGTACTGGAGTGTTTGCTGGGAGCAAGAGGATGATGTGATGAAAAAACAGTTCTTACCTATCAAAATAACCAAACAGTGCATTGTAAAGGAAAATTGCACTGAATGCTTGCAATACATCGACCTCTCGCTTAAGGCTGCAGCACGCTTCCACTGAGACAATCGGCAGTGCGGGTTAATGCTGCTGTTGTACCTTAATAATCTAATAACCGGAGACAAATATACCCTTCCTCCCCGCCTTTGACCAGGAGAACTCCCAGCCTCGGAATTTCATGCGCCTCTGTATCATCATAAAAGGACCATGTGCTCACCGATCGCATCACTGGTGCGACACAGTAGCTTCATGTGCTCATTTCCATCCCAATTTCCCGTTTGATCATTTCAACTGCACAATTGAGTCTGGGTGGAGGAATTGGGATTATGTGATCCACTGTAGAAATGGGTACTTCCTTGTGTGGGGAAACTCGTGTGGCAACAATCGTGAAACCTCATTACTGTTGGGAACATACATTTCAACAATATCCTGCAGTATCCCTTGAGAATTTGATGTTTTGTAAAAATCTATCACCCTCACTCTTCAACATGCAGTGCTCGATGGAACATACTCAGCCTCTTGAAATATCCAATTTGAATATACAGCCAATTCTGAGTTCCCACATGTCTATTATTGCTCGCCAAATAGTCCTGTTGTGTCTCTGCATTCTTCCTAACATGCTCTATGTCACTGTCGTTACTGCTCTTTTCAAACACGCATCTCTGCATGGCCCAGGGATCGTATAATGTTCAGTGTTGTGCGTTGTGGCCGCAGGAACCTCGATTGAATCCGAGTTACGGCATGTAATGTTCTACCCATTTTAACTCCTTGTGGTACATGCCAAAGAAACACAGAAATGAATTAATTGATTTGACGTGAAAACTTTCTTTGACATTATGATTTTTTCATCAAACCCCTCTCTCACACATCTCTCTGAGATAAATGTCAGAATTCAGACTCACCCATTCTTGGAGACTTCTCTCCCTCTCACAATCACTGACCTCCTTTAAGTTCCCCCTCCCATTTCCATTACAATCATTTTCAAATTGAACGCTGTTCAGTCTGTGCTGCTGCTCTCCCTGTTGCTGGGTGAACATGCCTCAATCATACCATTGCGACCTTCAGAGCAGTCAATCCATTTCGATACCGTGGTTTTGAGATCAATGTTCAAGTAGCACCTTTTACTGGCATGGATCAGATATTATTGGAACTTGAGGCTCAGGAAAAGAACACAGGGCAGCACTGAGGAAAAGAAAGTTTTTTTTCAAAACGACCTCTTTCTGCGGATTGCAACATCATTTATTTCACTTGCTCATTCGGCTCTATCTAGACTATGGTGTGCAGTTCTGCAATCACATTAGCACTGGAAATGATGCAGGGGTGATTTACCAGGACATAGTCTGAGTAGAAGAGCTCCTGTTATGAAGAGAGATTGGATAGACTGGATAGACTTAGAGCAGAAGAGATCGAGAGGAGACATGATTGAGATACACAAAATAATCAGGGATACGGATAGTGTAGACTGAAACTAAAGTTTGCCAATAATGGAGAGATCACTCACGGGGTAATAGATTTAAGAACAGAGGAAGAAAGTTTTGAGTGAATGCGCAGATATTCGTTTTGAAACGGCGGGTGGTTGAAATCTGGAACTCAGTGCATGCAAAGGTTGGAGAGGCAGAAATCCTCATATCTTTTAGAAGTATTCCGATGTTAATTTTTGACGACAAGATGTACAAGGCTGTCGATCAAGTGATTTATAAAAAGAGTTTGGATAGTTAATCAATTATAGATTTCCAGTACTGATACATAGGCTTCTTTTTGCATTGAACTCCAGGGCAATACCACTGCCTGTCACTGCGTGAGATTGGGTTCATTTCGCATCCGGGTCGGGCGCTTGCAGCTTGAGAGGGCTAACAGGCCAGAAACCTGCATTCGATTCCAGAATTATGTGACTGACTGTGTGGAATTTGCACGCTCCTTTTCTCTTCTCCTCCGTGTGGGTTTCTTCCGGCTGCTCCAATTCCTTCTCACTGTCCAAAGATGTGCACTTCAGGTAGATGGCAAACAAAACCTGAATGGACTGTATAATCAAAGACAAAATCAAAGACAAAAGTAGGAATCGCAGCTCAGGGAAACCGAATGACCATTTGGGGTCAACAGACCATTCCTTGGAACAGTTTTTGATTCGCAATGTTAACTCTGATTTCTCTCCAACGATGTTGCCTGACGCGCTGAGCTTTTGAACTCATTTCTATTTTTGTAGGTGGATCAATAATGCGGGTTTAGAAAGATAGGGTGAGGGAGTGTGAATCTCTTCGACGGCACAGAGCAGACTCAATTGGCCAAATGGTTTCTGTCTGCATTGCGTCTATTTCCATTAACTCTGATTCTATAAGTTTTTTTGTCCTTTTTTTAGTCTTTGGTTTTTCACATCTCCCCTGAAATGTGGTTTCCAGAACAGAACAATGGACGTTTCGGGCATAAGCCACCACCAAACCGTTACCACTCGCTGCTTGGAAAAAAAATACTCCATATCCTGCCTTGGGACCCTGCAATCGTACGGGATAAATGTGGATTTCAACATCTTCCTCAATTCCCCTCCCCTCACATTATCACAGTCCGAAGCATCCAACTCGGCACCACCCTCCGGACCTATTAATCTTTTCCCCCTCTGACTTATCACTTTCTCCCTCGCCCCCATCCAATTAGCGCTTTTCCAGCTACCTTCCACCCAACCCCAACTGCCGCCCATTCATCTCTCCGCCCCCACCTACACGTCTAATTCCTGATGAAAGGTTATGCCAGAAGCGTCGGTTCGCCTGCTCCTCGGACGCTGCCTGATCGGCTGTACTTTTCCAGCACGACAATCTCGTCATGGGGAAGATAAATTAGCTTAGCTCAGGCTCTTGATCTGAGACCGGAGAAGTGTGATTGAGGAAGAGTTGAAGGTGTAGAGTAAGGGGATAGATACGTGTTATAGGAAGAAATTTCTTATGGAAAATGTTTACAACCATAGATCGACGTTAAATGCAAGGGGAGGATAATCAGAGGAGATATAGGAAGACCATTTTCATTCTGAGAGTGTTTTAGAATTGGAACTCACTGTTTGAACGTGTGGTAAAGCTATGAGTCATCAAAACACTTCAGGAGTATTTAGCCGAATACTTGAGAAGCTGGAGCACACATGGATAAGGACCAGGTACTGGAAAATGGGGCGAAGACAAACAGATATCTGATCAAAGGTCTGAACACCATGTGGCAAATACCGAGCATGAAAGCATGGGAAGGGTAAAAGCATGGATGCTACTGTCGATCTGTTACAAGAGGTCTGTGGAATACTATACGAGTCAAAAGGTCACTGTGGCAGGATGGGGCCACTGTGGCTGGATGGGATAAGCACAGTGGAATGCTCCTCCACCAATTAGCAGAGTCAGACTGGGGCTGAATGGTTACTGTGACAGGCTGAGATAATAGCAATTAATACTGTCAGCCTTGCCAGCTAAATATCATCGTTGCAGGTTGTGACAATTCGTGACAATAAATCTTTAGGACTTGACTTTAAGTATTTAATTGATAGTTAGTAGCGTCAGTCTGCTTGAAACCCTTGTAGCAGAAAAATAAGACATTAAATATTTAATCAGCTTGGGACAGGAAAACATTGTGGTAGATGGGGTAGCGAAAAATCTAATCGTGACAGGTTAGTCTGGGCTGTAAGATCATTGCAGCAGAGGTGGCAGTAAAATATATAATCGTGACAATAGAAAAATCCTATTGGCAGAAGTAGAGCGATAGTGGTTTATTGGATAGAAGGAGTGAAATAATTCTGACTAACACAGTTGGGCATCCAGGTAAGCTAACAAAAATATAATAAAAGAAAAGGAGTAAAGAGCCACGAATCCTGAGTCTCGGGGTCGTTCAAGAAATTGCTTTCTGAGTGTCACGGTTTTTTGTCTGCAAATAAAAGATCTCATTGAAGAACTCCCCTGGAGATTTCTTATATGTTCTCGATGACAACCACAACTTTGAGTACAGTGAAACTGTGGCTAGCGCGGCTCGGTGGTGCAATGAAAAGCGCGTTAGATTTCTACAGCATTGTTAACGTTGCGATAGAAAGTTTGTTGTTTTGAGTTCCACCAGAATCGGAGTTCAGATTTCAGCTGATTCAATTATTATTCTGCTGATTCATCGTTAATTCCCGTCGTCTGGGGTTCTCGAAATTGCTGTTTAACACAAAAAATTCCTTACCACCTTGTTGGTGAGTTTTGACAGAATCATATCATTTGAAGCATGATCAGACCAGAATCAACTGCTAACACAGGAAACCTACAAACTTGGTGCAGAAACCCACTGAATCTAAACACATTCCCCTCCAATAGTTGCACAGGCATCATCGATTGCTTAAATGTCTTTTTCCCTTTGAGCGACATGCTGCTGTGGATGGATCGGGGAAAGATATCGATGTATTTGGTCAGTCATAACGATGTTAAATGGCGGAGTATTACCGGTGTTTGGAATAGCGTCCTCCTGTTACTCTCTGTCAGTGCTGTTTCTGACAGAGGGCTTTCAACAATAACATGTTGAAGTGTGGATCTACACCACGGAATATCAAGGTCCTCCCATTCACCCCACCGCTCTCACAGCCAGAATGGAGAGCTCCTATTGTAACTTTAGATCACACAATCGAGGATTCCCCCAGGCGCTCTGTCAGACTGCATGCTCCTTCCCACCGGTTTCCAACTGGACACATGGAGCAAGCAAACGTGGGCATTCGGGGACAGATTACCCCTCTGTTTTGCTGCAGTTCTGGACAGGGAGATGTACATGAATTTCTGACATTCTGTGTCTTACTGTTCATTCTTCCTACTTTACAATTTAAACTGGAATTGAATTTATTCTTGTATCACACTCTTCAGTATCCATCTTCAGTATTAATGGAAACCATGCAACGTGTTCATGGATGTAGGAATGGTGAAGATTGTTGATGAATGCAGTGTGCTTCATGTTACCAGTATGAACATTCAGAAGTTTTATTGATTTGAATTGAAGCTGATCCAAGGAAAGGCCTGGCGACAACGGCAAAGTAACATTGTCTGTAAACATCGCAGGAAGCAACAGAAACCCATTTTTCAATGAATTCTATTTGGCATATTTTTATGTGTCCCCTTCCTGAACCTGATGCTTTAATAATCACAGGTCCATGTCAGTTTCACCTCGTCTGCGTTAGCTTTAAATTCAGAACCACAGCAAAAGTAGAGCAGTTGAGTTAAAGTTCCTAAGGTATGAGTACGGCATGTGACCAGCTTGCTGTCTGCGGCTTCAGTCGCGCAATTGTTTAGCGCCTGCCACTTAAAGGTGCGGAAGATGTCACTGTTGTAAGTTCAATGTTTATCCAAAGATCCTGTTACTGTCATTGACAAGGGATTATTAGTGCATCATACTAAAACGCAGTTGAAATCAATGTTGAGTAAAGTAGCATGTATTTGAAAACACCAGTTTCACATTTCTATCAATTATTATCTGAACTGCTGCAAATATTCCGCACGTGAATTTGCATCTGTGAACAGGGAAACAGAGGTGAAATTTTAGCTTAATGACTTTTCTCAGATCGCTCACCCTGCACAGCATTACATTCTGGGAAAGTCTGTTTAACTTATTTCATGTCATTCCATTTCCTGCAAACATGCACAGCTCAATATCCAATCAAAAGTATTAGATTTATCTCTTTGGGGAGTTTGAATGATGTCAGTAAATCTGGCAAAGGCATAACAAGTAGTTTTGGGGTTGGGAGGAGCAGAGGTTGCAAACTGGGATAAGGTCGAGGATTTTTCAAGCGGAGATCAGTGAGTATTAAATGGACTCACTCTCCTTCCGAGTGATTGTGACCAAATGCTCGAGGCAACAGATGACAATGACAATGATGTTTTACATCTACAGGCCAAACCTTACACACTGGAGGCACCATAGTATTACCGATCGGGAGACTGGGGTAGTTGATGATCCTCATGCAAACCTGAGACAGTGAGAAAATTAATCCCATGCTGCTGGTCTAACTTTTCTAATAACTAGTTAGTCAGTGGGCTGAGCTAACCGACTTCCATTCAATGCCGAGCTGAATCAAACAGCTCAGTGTATTTACAATATATAATATTTCAAGTAGAATGAGCTGCAACACCTATCAACGCCAGCAGCTCTTCTCATACTTAACATTTTCAGTTGCAGATACTATGCAATTTCTTTCCGATAAATGTTATGCACTTCGAGAATATGCCCCTTTTGCCTCACCATCCAGGCAGGCCATAATCTCTGTCGCTGTTAAATTCACTCCCTTATGAAATATAATGTAATTAGCTCCTCAAATGATTTTATTTCTGAAAGTTCATCTCCGATTTCAATAATTCTCAGAATAAAAATAAAATCTGCTCCAAACTTCTTCATCATTCCCCGTTTGTTCTGAAACCCCAACCTCGAGTTTCAATTCACTGAAACGAAGGAAGTCCCCTCAGATTTACCCTTACCAACGTCCCATCAGCTGGATAACCTCCATTCAGGCACAACTAAGTCTTTCCTGATTTCTCCCGCATGATTCATTATCTATCCCAACGTCCCATTAAATCTGCTCTTTCTTTTTCTAGTGATGTAATCTCAAAGTAACCGTCATGTCTGTTTTTTATCGACTTTGTATCAAGTGAACTCTGACCGTGCCACTCCAAACGTCTTTTTCCTCCAGTAAACACCACCGTGTCTTTCAACATGCCTTTATATCCCAGTAAAGTTCAACCTGAGAAAGAATGTTGAGGTCCAATTCAACGCATGAAAACTCACCACTAAGCTATGCAATCTTATTACCGACACGGGAAAGGTGGAAACAATTTTAATTACAACTGAATCGATTGGCTGCAGCAGCATCGGGTCAAATCCCAGCCACATATGCGACTGTTGTTCTTATATTTATTTCTTCTCTACGCGTGCTGAAGTAACACAGTGAGGGATCAATAACTGTTGTCAGACGTACTTATAGGGGCGTATTAAATACTGAAGTTGTGAGATCCGACCAGTTTTTATTAATATAGACCATTCACTGTTCGAATCTGAGGCTCAGGAATTTGACAGAGAGCGTATTTGAGCGAAAGTTGAGCCGGGGAATTTACCCCATTACGTATCACGAGTTTCTGCGGTTGGTTTGTTGTTCACCTCATATGTGTGTTTTGCATCATTGAGGATTTTGAAGTTGTCCCCTTTCTACAAAAGGCCCGTGCTTTTGCAAATATTGTACAATAGATGCAGTACAATAACAGCCGATGCTGATTCACTCTACTTATCCAGATATTTACCTCTGGGAACAGCACTGTGCACGCTCCTCGATTCTGGAAAACAACTTCCTCACAGATAATGTTACATTCCCCCTCTCATGGCTCTTTTCATTCCATCGGCTTCTGTTTTGCACGGAATCTGATTCAATAGATCTTGTCACTGTGTCCTTTCTTTCCATGTGGTCAGATCTTGTGAACATAATATCACAGTGGGATTGTAAATGCTGGAACCAGTCGAGACTGTCCGCTCTCCCACATCCAATCCATGCCTAGCTTGTGCTCAGATCATGGTCTGAATCGTTTCCTTCGCTTCCCTGTCACTCTGGGATGATGTGAGCTGTGGAATCTATGATCTGAACTGCAGGAAACGTAGAAAACTGTACACACATCAACTGCGTGTGCGATGGGACTCGCTGCAGTGACATCCCATGCTGATTCAGACTGCAGAAGGCTCCCCGTGACTTCGAGAAGCACAGACACTGTTCCCGAATAGTGAGGAGAAGTTCAGTCTTTCCTTGCAGTTCTGCATTTTCTATCTGTCTCAGACCGCATTATTTGGATAAGGGTTCTGAAAAGAAGATGATTTCTTGTGCATGCATGATCTCCCTTTTTTACACCTTTCCAGAATTTCTCTATTTCCCACTCCCGCCAGACCCCTACCCCGCTCCACAAACCCGTGTTTGATTGGGAGTTGAAGAACGCGTTCAAGCTGCTCTCCACCAACACTGCGTGACAATGGAAGATGAGTTCGTCCAGTTATCAATGAAGACCGCCCTGTTCCGTGAAAGCAGCTAGCGCAGCCTCCTGGGAGAAGCGAGTCAGAATGGAAAGGACCTGTGTTGAAAACTCTGTGATTCTTTCACTCTGAAACAGCAGCAATAGCCTTAGTTAACCAAAAAACTCATCTAATTAATGGTTACCACGTCTGGCGCCATTCTGGCTCGTTTGTCTCGGGTGTAATATTGCCTCAGACAGGTGACATACATGCGAGAGGCCTCAGGTTCACCTTGCGGATGAGTATTCGAATTTTTGACTGAGACGATATAATTTCGATGAGATCGAGTTCAGATAAAGATTCCAAAGCTTGAATACAAACACAAGCAAGTTCACGAACCGCATCTTCTCGGCCGTTGCTGCTCTGAGAAATGGATTGTCTAGCTTGAAATAATGCTGATCTTGCCTATGTGGATTTTGCCGAGGGCACGCCCTATACGTAGTAACCTGAATTCCTGAGTTTGGTCAAATTTTGCATTTCTCACGCTGTGATCTGCATGTCCTTGATTACTATGATCCGCCTTCAGCAATCGCAAACAAAGCTTTCCACTGTACTTAGGTCCATGTGATGATCAATCAATCAAAGCACAGTCATTTCCTCATTGCGTGGAACCAGCAGAGCGAAGGTGGGCTGCATGGCCTCAGTCTGCAGTGTGACACATTTTCTGATTCTGATTGAATTTGCAATTAAAACAGCAGAATTTGGGAAGTTACAGAGTGGTTATATTGACACAGCCGGGACACATCTGTGCCACAGTATATCACACAATAACAGTGAATATCTTTTGACACCATCCTCGAAGGTACGCTACAAAAACCTGAAGACTGCGGGAAACTGCTGTGGTCAGCAATAACAGAGCGGCCCAGAGGGATCGTGTTAGGCGCATAATCCATAAAATTAATGATTGAAAAGCATCCTTTGCTCGATGACAATTCCAGCTTTCAGTTTGTGCACTGCCACTGCCAGAATTTCGCTATAACAGTGCTCCGTTCTTCGCATTACATATTGATGAGCCTTCTACGTCCTTACACTCAATGGTATCTGAAATAGATACACCCGCCACATTTATACATTTGAGGAAACACACGTTTGAAGTTATGAAAGCATTTTTTGCCGTTCTCTGTCGGTCTCTTATGACGTGTCACTTGCCTGAGCTGGGAATACACTGGCGAAAGTGACAGAAATCAGTTGTGGCTTGCACCATGCCCATGACGCCTTGTAGTTATTCCCCACCTGTGTCACACAGCAGGGTCCTCCGGTGAAACGAACAGCCGTGAATGATATGTGGATCAATATGTTGGAGACAGCATTTCGACACAGACACAGTTTCCTATTATGAGAACAAGCACCACGAATGATGAATAACCTCAGAGAGAAGCAAGCGATCGAGATTTGCCGTGCACTCAATGGGCTGAATCGGCAAGTGAATGACGTCACACGTCTCTGCCGTCCCTCTCCCTGTCTCTGTGACAGAGTGATTGTTGGACAAAAATAATGGCTAGCTTTTCATCCTCCCTTCCACTTTGGACTACCTGCAGCCCCGCACCTCCTGGCTGTGGGGCTGGTTCTCAGCGAGTGAGGGTTTCATTCGGAGTCACTTCATCTGGGAGTTGGGACTCAGATGTTAACTGATGCCCGATTGCAGCAAAGAAGCCGACGCCTCTGAAACAAAAGCCTTTCAGCAGGATTGTTCTCCGAAGATTGATTCTGAACATCAAATAGGCAGCACAAAAATGCACTTACTGGTATTTTACTGAGGGAAGAGAGTCCACAGCGCATTTCTTTCTTTCCTACCAGCTCAGCATCTTTTTCTCTCTCTCAAATAAATGATATTTGGAAGAAGTTCGCAATCAAAGTTACTGAGTTCCAGCGGCATTCTTGCACCTGGCTGTGCCCGGGAGAGGAAGCTTCAGAGCATATGCGCACTTACACCCTCTCATAATGCCTGTTAGTGGAGAGAAATGGCTGAATACTCTGCCAATAGAGACAGCTCAGTCCCCGGGGATGGGATAAACAGCACCGTCCCGGTGGGGACATTCTGCAGATCAGACACAGTGCACTTTATCATTCGGATCATACCAGAGTGAGAGCGCTAGAGAAGGTCAATCGGTCACTCGTACCTGTGCCAACTCGGGAGTTACAAAAGATTGGTGAAAGTGGAAAGTGGATTTGTTCACATTTCAAGTGTTTTCGTGAAGCAGGAAGCAGAAGAAGATACACTGAGAAGCGATTGAGATCTGACTACAGGAACAGCAAATAAGTTGTACAGCGCAGAGGAGAGCATGAAGTATTGAATTCTGGTTTATGGAATGATCATGCTTTCACGAGGCCACGCTGCTACAGAAGGAACTATGTCAGTGTCTCTCAACATTGTGATGTCACAGGCAAATGTCGCCGTTACACTGCAGGAAATTCCTTTTTTCAATGTGAGGGCAGTCCATATGTAAAGTAGCTTATATATCAAATCCGTTCACATAAATAATTCCACTGCACCGCAGTGTATTGTCTCCTTTCCACTTTACCTGTCATTGTGCCTGAAGGGCTTTACTCCTTCTGTGTGTCTTTTACAATCTGTGTGATGTTGAGCAGTTGTATTGAACCATCTTCTGACAGAATTTTCCACTTCACTTCAGCCCGCCCTAACTTCGCTATCTGATCCCATTCCCGTTGTTTAGATGTTAAACGCTCGTCTCAGATCTAGCCTGCCCTCACCCAAAATAAATGGAAGACTCAGTCACACTGTGATCACTGCAATCGAGGGCTATCTTCAGTCCAAGGTCTTTGATAATTCCAAAGATAAAGTTAGGACTGCAGATGCTGGAGATCCGTGTTGGTAATGTAATACTGGAAAAGCACATCAGATCAGGTAGCATCCGAGAAGCAGGAGAATTCAGGTTTCAGGCTTCAGCCCTCATCAGGAATAAGACTTGTGAGTCAGGGCTGAGAGATAAATAGAAGTGGTGCGGGGTTGAGGGTAAATAGCTGGAAAGCAATAAATGGATGAATAGGAGGGAGAAGATAATACGTCAGAAGTGACAGTGATGGAATGGGTCGAAACTGCGGTGGCGAGCTGAAGGCTTGCGCTTGGGGGAGCGGAAATGTGGAAACTGTTCGAATTCACATTTATCACGTGTGCAGTTAGGGCCCCAAGCCGGAAGGTGTGTCGTTGCTCCTCCAGGTGTTGGCTTGTAACGATTTGGTATTGGAGGAGGTCCAGGACCTGCATGTCTTTGACATGTAGGAGAGGGTTGGTGAAGTTAGTGGGTAAGGGTGTCCCAGAGATGTTCTCTGAAATGATCTACAAGAAGATGTCCTGTCTCCCTGATGAAGAGGAGACCACACTGGGTGCAAAGGATGCAGTAGATGACATTGGTAGCTGTACAGGTGAAGTTCTAACGGATGTGGAATGATTCCTTCGCGTCTTGGTTGGAGGTGTGGGGAGTGGTGTGGGTGCTAGTTTCACCCTTCCTATGGTGCCAGTGAAAGGTACCAGGAGAGGGTTGTGGGCTGGTGGGGGGAGTTGTGAAACTGAATACGGGGTCGTCGAGGGAATGGTCTTTTTGGAGTGCTGGCAGGGCTGCATAGCAGAATATATCTCTGGTGGTGGTGTCTCTTTGGAGGTAGCATCAGTGGCAAAATATGGTGCGTTTTATGCGGAGGTTGGTGGGTGGAAGGTGAGCACCAGTAGGTTCTGTCCTTGTTGCGTTGAGAGGCGTGGGGTTCAAGGGTGGTGGTGTGTGAAGTGGCAGAGATGCACTGGAGGGCGTTGTTAACCACATGGGAAGGCAATTTGTGATCGTAGAAGAAGACACCAACTGGGTCTTTCTGGAGTGTAATTGGTCATCCTGGGAACAGGAGGCGGAGGAATTGTGAATAAGGAATGTCGTTTTTACACGAGATAGGGTTGGAGAAGATGTAGTCTAGATACCTGTGGGAGTCGGTGGGCTTGCAGTGTATGTCTGTAATTTGTCAGTCGCCAGAGGCGGTGACGGAGAGGTCCTGGAAGACGAGGGAATTTTCCAAGATGACCCGGATAAATTTGCGTTGCGTGTGGAAGGTATTGGTAAAGTTGGCGAGTTATTGAACCTCCCAGTTGGAGCACGAAGTGGCGCCAATACATTTATCAATGTAGCAGAGGAGCAGGTGGAGGATGGTGTATGTGTAACTGTGAAAGATGGACAGTTCCGTGTGTCTGACAAACAGGCAGGTATAGCAAGGTCCTATGCGGCTGCCCATGGCTACCCGTTTCGATGGAGAAAGTGCGAAGATTGGAAAGAGCAGATGTTGATTGTGAGGACTAGTTCAGCCTAGTTCAGGATGAGAATGGAAAGGTACTGGTTGGGATGGTGTGAGATTAAGAAATGGAAGGCTTGCAGACTTCTGTCATGCCAGATGGATTTGTACAGGGACTGGATGTCCATGGTGAAGATGACGCGTTGGGGGCCAGAAAACCGAAATTCTTGGAGGAGGTAAAGTGCATAGGGGTGTCACGAATATAAGTGGGCATATCCGGGCCCGGGGAGATAGGATTGTGTCGAGGTAGAAAGAGATGATTCGGATGGGACAGGCGCAGGCTGAGACAAAAGGTCGACTGGGGCAGTCAGGTTGTTGAATCTTAGGAAGGAGGTAGAATCGGGGAATGCACGGTTCACGGAGAATGAGGTTGGAGGTTGTGGATGGGAGATGCCCAGAGGTGATGTGATTGTGGATGGTCTGGGAGATGATGGTTTGGTGATGGGAGGAGGGGTTGTGATCGGGGTCAGTCAGAGGAAGTGCCTGCGAGTTTGTATCTGGCTTCAGCTTTGTCCCTCAACCCGACTCACAAGCCTAATTTCTCATGAATGGCTGATACCTAAATCGCCGATTCTCCTGCTCCTCAGATGTTGCCTGACCTGCTGTGTTTTTTCCAGTACAACACTCTCTACTCATTCATTTCACACAAGCAGGTCCATGCTGTCTGTTTGATTCTCGAGAGCACTGTCCTCATGAACTGTGACAAGATCTGCCAATCTGAAACAAAAACAGAAATTGCTGTAAAATCACAGGTGTGCAGGAACCATCTGTGGAGGTGAATCACAGTTAACGTTTCACATCCACTGAGTCCATCTCTCCACAAATGCTGCAAGACGTCCTGAAATTTTCCAGCAATGTCAGTTTTTATTTGATTTTCAACATCAGCATTTTTTCTTTTATGATTTCTTATTTTCTGCCAAAAGATTTGGCTAAAGATTACGTTAAATGTTTTAAATATGACTGCGATAGAACGGCCAGATTCCACCAGCCCGCTACTTTTATTTGGTTCACGTGACCAATGCCTTTCCACTTGTCCACCGCCCCCTACAGCTGCACTGCATATAAATTGACAAAATTGTGGCATTCTCGCGGATTGGTAATCAGGAGCGAGATTGATTGAAATTGTTGAAAATGTAAGATAAATTGAGAAAATACAGGATATTAAACGGGAAACTGAAAGGGAAAGAGAGAACAGCGAATGACAGCTTTTTGACAAAACTGAAATGTAATTCCTCAAGATTCAGAAAGTGCTTTCATCCACAAACATACCACAATGCGGAATGTAATTTTGGGGACAACCAATGCAAGCAGATTGCAAAATCTTAGTTTTAAAATCTTACTGCAACTCTTTTGGTTTTAATGAACGCACACATGGGATTCGGTGCTGTTATGATCCCCTAAACTGGAGAAGGAAATCCTTGCCTTCGAGGATACGTGGGGAATGTTTACTGATTTATCCCAGTAATGGCAGGACTGTCCTCTGGAAGCATATGAGTAAAATTATTCAATGTTCCATGGAGTATCGAATGAGTGGTGAAGGGAATGTCTCCATTCACAAATTAATCATTCAGTAGAATTCAATACAGGGACTCATGTAATGATGAACAAGTTGAACAAGAACACGGACATACAATGCACATTAACTATGACAATTACTCTGTGAAAACTGTTGATTTCAGATCTACGGCGGCCTTTGGTGATGGCATTTGCTGTCCAGAAACAGTCTGCACTGGAATGACTGGAGACACACTATGAAGTATTTGAACTTCAGACGCCTTTAGAAATAGCTGAGACTCACTTAGGGCATGGGGAGTTAGAGATGTTGACCTCATAAACCTTTCGAACATTACGTGGAAGAATAATGGGAGTGATAGATAATTTTCGTCTCCATAGAGACGATGTTCACGAACTGGAGAGAAAATAATTTACCTTATTGGAGTTTATACATACAGGCGTCATATTTAAAAAGCAAAGAGTTCATAGTGTAACTGTGAAATCTGTAGGTCACCCTCAGTGGGAACATTGTGTGTAATCCTTGTCCTCATGCTCCACCAAAAACATGTACAGAGGCACAGACTCTGTTTCCTGGATAGCAAGATATTAGAACGCCAATGACGTTGTTTACTGAGACATAAGGACATCAGAAAGAATGCAAACGGGATGATAGAAAGAATGAAGGAGTTTATTCACAAGATTTGGAAATGCTGGTGCTGAATCACGCAAGTTTGATGTAAACAAATGAGATTTCCATAAAACGTGAGGGTTGAATGACTAAATCGGGGAAACTCCTTCTTTCGTGTGAATCAATAACTTCAGTTAGAGCTTCAAAACCATGAGTGAATGTTTGGATGAGAGTTTCTTCCACTCAATAGAGTTAGTCAAATCGTGAACGGCTTTCCAGAAATAAAGTGTAGAATCTGATTTCACAGTGTTTTAAAAGATACCCGAAAAAACATACAAGGAGAAAGTCTTTCATTGAGAGAAATTCAGTGTGGTTGCGTAAAAAATTCGAATTTGGTTGACTTCAGACACAAAGACATTTCATGAACACGTACAACTGAATAAGATTGAGTATAAAAAGTTCATGGATTGGTAAGCTGTGGCGTATTATTCAAGGTGAAACGCTGTAAATGGAGCTGATGTCCTAAAATAACTGCAGACAGAAGTTATATCCTAATGATAGGAATTGAATCGTCACTTGGACTTTAAAGATTTGACCACATTCACATGATGTTACGTATATTTCCTACATTCTTAACTCAACCCAAGAAATGCACCAAGAAGATTGTGTCCTTTTGTGTTGTTAACCCGCTGTACTTCTCTGCAGCACACCATTGAAGATAAAATCTGCTCAAACCAACATTCAATTCAATACGAAATTCAAACGGTCCTATGTGTGTTTTTTTGCTTTTGATTATTGCAATAACCTTTGTGAGTTTGTAACAAACTGCATAACATGAAACCAGTTCAGCATCTATTTTCCCGGAGATTAACGCAGTGCACATGTCAAACGTTATTCATCTGCTGAAAAATCAACTTTGCCTCTCTCTCCACACCTGTCTCTTCACGTTTTAAATACTTGTTTGTTGATCAAGGAGTCATTATCCAGAAAAGGACGTTTGCCAATCCACAAACACGGCTATTTTCCCATAAACTTGGCTTTGCTCAATATCACCTTCCATCCGTACCCCTCAAGACAATGAATAATTGAAGCTGCTCCATGTGAGGCTCAAATTTAAAACTTCGGGAGAGCACAGCCCATTATATTGGCACAGAGATACTGTGCACTGCCCACCTGCAGCACAGGAGCAACACATTAATGCTTACCTCCACGTTCCTGGTTGTACCTTAACGTTTGGGAAACTGAGTTTCTCTGATTCCATGGCTTGTAACGATCATCTTCACCAGTGGTTCTGTACCTGAGTGAGGAAAGTGGTGAGCTACTCATTGCAAAGATGGGTACGTTGTTGAAATATACAATGTCAACATTTGCCTTCACTAACCAATGTACATTTTATTTTGTTTTTTATCTGTTGAAATCTTAAAATTTTCATCTTTAATAGATTCAATGACAGATCTCCATTGTGACTCTGGCATCAAATTCGAAAGTGTAAACACCCTCTGAATTCTTCCACCACAGTCCGTTGTTTGGGAAGTGTTCCTGTTGTGGGAAATGAACTTCCCTGTGTGTCAACTGCTGCTCCCAGCATTCTCTCTGGTACTGCACTCATTTTCCTTCTGACACTTCCTCACTGTGTTGCTGTGATCATACAGTGACTTGTTGTAGCATGTCCCAGGAAAATGACACAGATCAAGGTTTTTGCATTGTTGAATTCAATTGTCAGTTTAGCCTCATTTAGGATTGTGAAATTGTCTGTTGTGTACACAGGTGTGTGTCAAAAATATCTGAGCCGAAGAAAGGTGTTCCGAATAATGTCATTGAGCACTATGCACTCTCCTCCAGTCTGGAAAACAATTCCGCACAGGCAATTTAATCGACAATAGACAATAGGTGCAGGAGTAGGCCATTCTGCCCTTCCAGCCAGCACTACCATTCATTATGATTATGGATGATCATTCTCAATTAGTATCCTGTTCCTGCCTTATCCGCACAACACTTGATTACACTACCCTTATGAGCTCTATCCAACTGTTTCTTGAAAGAACACCTCCTGCTTTTTCGGGTTCTTCATTCCGTTGACTTCAAATATTCACAGAATTCAACAGACTTTGTTACATAATCTATTCTTCATTTTTGTTCAGATCACTGTGAGCAGAGTGTCACAGTGGGAATGCCGTTGCCCCACAACTCAGATGTCAGACCATAGTCTTCGGACCGTACTGTGCTACTTAGCATTTCACCAGACCAGGGAGAAATAGCTGCTGTTCTGCATAATTTACGCAATTCACTTATTGAAAAGTTCATACAAATGCTAGCATATGTGACGAGGTGGCCGAGAGGTTAAGGCGATGGACTGCTAATCCATTGTGTTCTGCACGCGTGGGTTCGAATCCCACTCTCGTCGCTGTTTTCAATGTTGCTACTTTTGTATGTTGACACCTGTCTTATTGAAATTGGAACTCCAATGGTCAATTTATATGCATCGACGCTATAAAATCTCAAAGAATAATTTGAGTCAGTTGCCTAAACTGCATTGAAACGTAGATCACATTGGGATAATGAAAAGCAACGCGATTTTCTTTTTCAAGTCGAGCAGCTGGGACCTTTTATCGTATGAAAGAGATCCAGGAAAAACAAATAACAAGAGATGTGAAGGGCGTGTTTATGTAATGGGATTCTTAATGACTGTTTTGTCAAATCAAATCTGGAGCATGTTGAGTAGAAGTGATTCATCTTAGTGAGAAGAGTACAGAGAGACAGCACAAAATAGTGGAAATATTTCAAAAGGGGCAGGGCGTGGGTGTAGGGGCACCGAGAACTGGCTATAAATGCACAGTAGAGAATTGCAGATATGGGTGCCATGCATAAGTACGGAAAGACTTACACATTGGATGCATCACATTGAACAATGAACATCTGGAGAAGTCAGCATGTTCACTGTAGGGACTGAACCTAAACTGTGGATCAATAATCGCAAATTCATGCAGCATTAGCACGAAAAATGATTTAATGCGTCTTTGTACACATGTCATTAATAGACGTTTCGTTCTAATACCCGTGTGGTTGAAAGAAGAGGACATCACATGTCAAGATGTATGACAACGTAACCAAGTTTGCTTTGAAATTGAGATCCATTTCATCATTGTACACAGTGGACAAGTTCATTTTAAATAATACAAACCACATTCCCTCACCTGGAATAAAAGTGTGATTTCATTACAAACATTGCCCTTGCTAAGTAGCAGTTACTCAACATGAAAAATAAGATGTAATTTTTATTGAGCGTACATCAATTAGCACCATTATCTAACTTCGGATTGACTGCAATATGCACATGATAAACAATATTTAAGAAAGAATGTCTTTTGGAAGTAATGATTCGGTGCTGACGAAAAAAAATTTAAATTCACATGATGCGGATATTCCACCAATGCATCCAATGGTGGAAGTGGTCAGTGGGCACTATTTCTAAGTTGGTATAGATGTGTGTGAGTTGCAAGGGTTGGGAGCTCCCACCTCATCTGGAGCAGCATCTGCTCACATGGACCAGGGAGCATTGGGGCAGCAGGCTGGGAGGTCCAACCTCACCCGGAGCAGCTTTTATTTACTTGGAGTAGCAGGGAGCATTGGGGCAGCAGACTGGGAGGTCCAACCTCACCCAGAGCAGCTTCAATTGACGTGGAGCAGCAGGGAGCATTGGGACATCAGACTGGGAAATCCAGCCTCACCTGGAGCAGTCTCCATTGACATGAAGCAGCAGGGAGCATTGGAACATCAGACTGCGGGATCTTACCTAATTTGAAGCAGCTTCAGTCGACATGAAGCAAGGAGCTTTGCGAGATCCGTCTGGGAGCCCCACTCTCACTTGGAGCAGCTTTTAATGTCAAGTAGCAGTGGGAAGCATTGGGACTCAGAGTGATAGATCCAACTTCAACTGGACCGCTTGTATTGACATGGAGGAGGGAGCATTTGGACATCAGAGTGGGAGCACCAACCTCACAAGGACGAGCTCTTAATGACGCGTAGCACCTAGGAGCATTTGGGCATGAGAGTGGTAGATCCAAACTCAAATGAACCGCTTCTATTCACATGCAGCAGGGAGCATTGAGGCATCAGACTGGGAGCTCCAACTTAAATTGGAGAAGCTGCTATTGACATGGAGCAGCAAGGAGCATTGGAACGTCAGGTTGGGAGCTCCAACCTCACCTGGAGCAGCTGGTATTTACATGGAAGAGAAAGGAGGATTGGGACATTAGGCTGGGGGAAAGGATATTCAACTATTTTAGTCTGAAGTAAAGTAGGTTTCAAAACTCAGATGTTAATTGATTTATGAATAAACTTTCCCAGGAAAATAATTAATACTTTCGATACTAAAGACAAGTCCTGCAACAGAGAGAAATGGGATCGATGTTTCATGTATTTGTCTTTTCTTTTCTGGCCGACTCTGCACTGGATTACATCACCGGAAGAACGTTTTCACTCATTTCATGTTGTTCAGTTTCCTGCAAATACGGACAGGTCATTAACGTAATCTAAATCTGAAAATTAATGGGAATATGCGATGTTATGATTAGGCTGGAGTTTACCTCTAATTATGTTGAAAACGCAGCAAAGTAAGTTGCAATTTTCTTGATCAGCAGCGACTTCATTGATTGGCTGCTCAAATTGTGAATGGTAGTCTTCTTTAAGACAATTTGAAGTGGATCATTGATGGTGATTATTTTTGTTCTTTGTTCACCTTGTGACTGTTACTGTTATTGCTCATGTCATTGTCAGCACCACAGCTCTGCAGAGTGTAAAATTTCAGCTGTGCATCTGGCCAGTGGTACAGCCATTCTTATAGCTGGCTACGGATCAGGCAGGTGCAGGTTCAACTTTTGCTTGGCGCAAGCGCATTGTGGAGATTCAGCACACATCCAAACTTTTTTTTTGTTACACTGAGGTGGATAATATTTGAAATTTTCATCTCCACGAACGAAAATTCGTTTACTGTCTTCGATCAATTAATCATTACCAAGAGCTCTCAATGTTAAAAATCACATTGCATCAGATTGTATCGACCAAGCATATTTGGAAGCACCAGTGTTCCGTGCATTGTTTCTTCATCAGGTGATTGTCAACTGTTGGACTCTAATCTGGCTTTGTATGATTTTTAAATTTGTCCACCCCAGTCCAACACCAACACATCTAAGTCATGGGTACCATCGACACCACGAACGGTCAGTTAAAGTCCAGATGATCTTCCAAAAGATCGCGCATATTGACACACACATCAAGTTTCTGCAGAAAGACACCCACCTGATGAAGGAGCGGCTCTCTGAAAGCTAGTGTTTCCAAAGAAACCTGGTGGACTATGCCCTGATATTGTGTAATTTTTAACTTTGTCTACCAAACTCGAACACTGGCACTTCCATATCATAGAGAACATCAGTCATGTCCCAGCGCAGTCAGAGAAGGCAATCTTGGAATAGCCTCACTCATTGTTCAGAAGGTACGTTTAATTTTCAGAAATTAACCCACTCAATCGTGAATTACTACAGATTGTTAATGTGCTGACCTGTTTGTTTTAGCTTTACATTAAATGGAAGCTGGTTAGCTCAGTCCGCTGGCTAACTGGTTTTTGGTTTAGAGTGAGAATAACAACGTGGGATTAATTGTCGCACTGTCTCAGGGTGCCAGAAGGATCATCATCTCCTCTGCTTACGTGATCTGTAATACAATGTGACTCTAGTGAGTAGGAATGCACCTGTCGATGTCAAGCATCATTATCATTGCCATCGATTGCCTTGGTCATTTAGTCACAATGACCAGGAACGGGACTGAGTCCTTTTAATACTCACTGATTTAATGGGATACAGAAAAATGTTGTGCAAAATAGACTTGATTGAAAACTGGGTTTCCAAGGGTCGCTGCATTGTTTACAGAAAATGTTACATTATCACAGGTCTTCTCACTCGGTCGGCTTCAATTCGGCACAGAATTCGATTCAACCACACTTCAAGAGCAAGCTTCTGTAAGATCCTACAGACAACATGAAACACACTGCACTCATCATTAATCTTCACCATGGCTTCATCCAAGGACATAATGCACAGTTTTCATGAATACTGAAGACATGAAAATGTCATGCAAGAGTAATTTGAATTTCAGTTTAAATTGTAAAGTGATAAGAATCTAGAGTAAGATACAGAACGCCCGAAATTCATGTTTATTACCGTGGTCAGAACTCTAGTCAGAAAAAGGGGAAATCTGTCCCTGAATCCCCAATATGTAACCGGCAGTTTGCTCCATGTGTCTAGTTGGAAACCTGTGTGAAGGAGCATGCAGCTTGAAAGAGCACCTGGGAGAATCCTCCACTGTCTGATCTGAAGCTACAACAGCAGCTGTGAGAGCGGTGGGATACAAGGGAGGACCTCGGTATTCCGTGGTGTAGATTCACATTGTCCTCATCATGCAATTGTTTAAAACCCTCTGTCAGAAACAGCACAGACTGAGAGGAATAGGAGGGGACCATTTCACCCGCCAGCGCTACCCCGCCATTTGACATAATTACGGCTGATCGAACAGGTCAATGTCTTTTCCCAGCCCATCTACATCAACCTAACATCCAAAGGGAAAAAGACACTGAATAAATAGAAACACTCTGTGCAACCGTGGGAGGGAACTGTGTTGAAAGACAGTGGGTATCTGCAGTGGGTTTTGTGAATGAGCAGCCGATTGCTGGCTGATCATATTTCAAATGATATGATTTTCTTAAAACTCACCACCAAGAAAGTGAGGAACCTTCTCTGGTCAGTAGCAGGGACGAGAACTCCAAACGATGGGAACTGACGATGAAGCAGCAGAACAATCATTGAATCAGCTAAAATCTGAACAAAATTGCGATTCTGGCGGGAATCAAACCCACAAACTGTGAATCGCGATCTTAACAATGCAGGAGATGTCCACCACGTCTTTCATTGTGCCACTGAGCTGCGCTAGCCTCCATTTTACTGCACCGAAAGTTACAGTATTCAAGTCTTTCAATAGATATCTGTTTATCTTCGCCCCACCTTCCAGTACCTGGTCCTTATCCGTGCATGCTCTAGCTCCTCAAGTGTTCAGCTAAATACTCCTGAAATATTTGGATGACTCTTAGCTTTACCACACGTTCAAACAGTGAGTTCCAGAGAAACAACCCTCTCCGGTTGTAAACATTCTTCCTAAATCTTCACTGAACATCCTCCCTGTAGCGTTTCATCTATAACCCTGGTTATTTACCCTTCCCATAAGACGTTTATTCCTGTCAAACATATCTATTCCATTTCTGTGCACGTTAATCAATTTCTCTCTCAGCTTTCTCCGCTGTCAGATAGAGAGCCCCAGTCGAGCTCATCTATCTTTGCATTGGCGAGAGTGTAGTACTTTAAAAGCACAGAACGTCTGGCCGCATCCGAGGAGCAGGAGGATCGATGTTTCGGGCATAAGCCCTTCATCAGGAATGAGGCTTTTGAGTCGGGGTTGAGGGAGGGGAATGGGGTTGGTGGTCAGGTAGCTGGGAAACCGATAGATGGATGAAGAGAGGTAGAAGGTGGTAGTTCGGAGGGGCAATGATGGCCGGGTCCAGAGAGCAGTGCCTAGCTGGAGGCTTGGGATTGGGATAATGTTGGGGGAGGTGAAATGAGGAAGCTGTTGAAATACACATTTATCCCGTATGGTTGCAGGGTCCTAAGGTGGAACAAAAGATTTTCTTCCTCCAGGCATCGGCCGACAATGGAATGTCGGTGTTTTTTTCCCGAAACATCGATTTTCCTACTCCTCAGATGCTGTCTGACGTGCTGTGCATTTCCAGCACTACACTCTCGACTCTGAGCTCCAGCCGCTGCGGCCCTCACTTTCACTTATCTTCGCAGAGGGAATGGTCGAGCTCAGGCACCACGTTGATAAATCTCCTCTGACCACAATCCCGTCCAAACGCACTTTTCCTGAAGGCTGGCAATCACAACAGAATAAAGTTATCAAAAGAAATGTAGAAATATCGGAACAAAAGCTGCAGGTCTAGTGCATCTGGGGAGAAATTTTCGAGCCAAACCATCCGCCTTTGGAATGAATGGTATGTGTAGATGGGGCAGGAACGTGAAAGAAGATGGGCAGGGTCTAAAATGATTGAACTCCATGTTGGGTACTGAAGATTGCACGGTCTCTCATTCGGAAATTACGTGCCACTCTTCCAACTTGCACTGGCCATGCGGAGCTCTGCAGCAGACCAAACTGACATGGAGGCATAGGAACACAGTGGGAATTTGCAGTGACAGGAATCTAGAAGCTCAAGTTCTTTTTTCTGTTTGCAGACAGAACATATGTGTACTCGAATTTGTCACCCATTCTGTTTTTCTCTCCCCAGTCTTGACGAGATCACACTGTGAGCAGGAAATGCAGTTTGCTAAATTGAGTGAGAGGCAGATAAATCACTGGAACTTTACACAGTGAGGAGAGACATCGTAAACAAGTAGCATTGCATCTTCTGAGATTTCGTGTAATTGTGCCATATGGGGAAGTTTTGGGGGCCAAGGAGTACTGGATGATGGTGCTCAGAGAGAAATTGTCCGACATAGTGGCGGTATTCAGTGGTATGAGCGAGTGGGGAAAGGGCAGTAGAATGTATATTTTCCTGAGCTACCTTCTATAAGTAAACACCTCACTACGATCAAAACTACCTAATGATTTTCATTCCAACACCGACTCTAGGTACAGCTTACAGAAGTCACGTGTTTGCACAGTCACTGTCATTGTGTCTCCCCGGGAGCAGCAGCACTCCCCCACGCTGATTCAGACAGCACAGTTCTTACTCTGACATGTCCGTTCGAGATTGGAAAGACAGGTATTAATAACCCACTCTTGTAACTGAGTATCTGTATTGCTCAAACACAATCGCTTAGCTATCTGAACTCCTTTTTAAATCACTTGATACAGAGCCTTGTATGTCGTGGCATCACAAATTCACATCTGAATAATTCGGAAAGTTATGTGGATTTAGCCTCTCCGATCCTTGCATACACTGTGTTTCAGATGTCAGCCACCCACTGCTTGCAAACGTATTTCCACGCATTCACTGTAATCTTTCCGCCTCTGTTATATTGTCAACACAGGAGAAAACGGAGCTTCGTGGAATGATTGGTTCGTCTGGGATTATCCTCTTTGAAACAAAGGAGGCAGAAGGGACCTGTATAATCACATGATAACATTTATAAACGTTCAATATTCATGGGATCTTGACAAGGCAGTTATGGGCAGATGGTTTACCCTCTGGTATGAGGAGAACACCAGAGGGCATGAACTCAGAATTAGATTTTGCCTATTTAATTCAGAAATGAGGAGTCATTTCTTTGCTCAGGGGCCAGTGAATCAGTGGAACTCCTTACCGAGGCTGTTGTTGAGGCTGAGTTGTTGTGTATTTTCAAACTGTGCCAGACAGATCAGAAAGACGATAACGCTTTGTCAAGGCAATGCAAGAGAATGGAGTTGAAGATTATCAGATCTGCCATGAGTCCATTGAATGTTCGAACAGACTCGATGGTCTGAATGCGAGATTCCACAACTGCATCATTTGGTCTAATGCCTTACTTTGTTGATAAGTTTCGAATTTTGAGGGGATGGGATGAAGTGAGAGAAAAGGTTTCTCAAACTGATCAGACAGATCAGGAACTAGGCTCATCAGCTCATAAACAAGAAATGTGCTGTGGCCTGGAGACAACAAATGGCACTGCGCACACCACAGATGTGTATGTGCAGAAGTTGTGGTTGCTAAAGTAAATTGGTGGATCTAATATTGTTGCCAACTTGGTGATCACGCTGGATGCCGGATGCCGGTGTGATGCACACAGCAAAAGGTTGTGAAAGAATGAAAGGCTCATTCCATTGGAAAAGTTTTCTGCGGTTCCAATTCAATTGACTGTTTAAAATACTGATCAAAAGTTTGTGTGGTGTGTTACATTGAAATTCACAATCCAACTGGATAAAATATTGGACCTGATCTCTCCTTATTTGTATTGCTTTTATTCGATGTAAATTCATAGAAAGTCAAGATGGAATGATAGGAGGAAAGAAACGTTTGCACTCCTTTTCATTATCCCAATAAAACTTACAACGGAAACAAATTGCTTTATCTCGACTTTGATGAGGTTTCAATTTATCACAAATCTCCGGTGCAATGAAGGGCAAGAGCAAGATTCTCCATCCAATGTATACTAAAGATACGAGGCACAAACGAAAACCACAGCTGTTTTTGATAGAAGTAACAGCCAGAGTAGGATTCAAATCCACACATGCGCAATGAAAGACCAACCCGTCGCCTTCACCTCTGGGCCACTTCAGCCAATTGCAAAGGGGCTCACATGTGACCACATCAAGATTACATATGGTGCACCCAAGGGATAAGAAATTCCCTGAGAGGAATCGAATCCACACCATAATGTTTCTGCTTTTAGCGAATAATAATACCAGCAAAGTCCAAAGAATTGACCTCGTCCTTGGAAGGAATACCTGTGCTTGATTCATTCCGAGTCGGAACTGTCTCAGAATGAAACAGCAAACATGAAATTGCCTTCACATTCACACGCACATTTAGTCTTGACGCATAATTTCTTCAGACAGTTTCTCTCTCACGTGAAGAAGTATATATGGAGAGAGAAGTGAAGGTGATATTTTAGCTCCATGGGCTTTCTCATATGGCTGAACCTGAACTGGGTAAAATTTCCGGAAATGCAGTTTTCTTCGTTTCATTTTATTAATTTTGCTGCAACTTCACTCTGTTCATTGCAGTGATCGGAAGTGAATTGGATTTATATCATTGGAACATTTAATGTTGCATTCAGTTTTGCTCCGAATTTATTTCAGCTTAAAGAAAATACTGTTGAGAAAAACAGAAACTTAAACTACAAAACAAGATGCCAGTTTTGATGCTCAGTTACGTTGGCAGATTTCAGTGGGTATCAAATGAACCCAACATCATGGCGGTTGTCTTTCCATCTTTAAGGCGTGGGATTAAAGCAGGAAATCGATCTCCAAGAGACAGGTCACTTCCTATTCATTATGGAATATTTTTCCTTGACAATATACAAAATCTGCTCAGTTCTATTTATAATGTTTCATGTAGAATATTAATATAAATCTTTCAAAACTCCGATGGTTCTTTGGTCAATCTGATTGAAGATTTGTAGCTCGGGTATCCGTTGTTGTGGTTCTGCTCGCCGAGCTGGAAGTTTTTGCTGCAAACGTTTCGTTCCCTGGCTAGGGAACATCATCAGAGCGGTGGGAGCCTCGTGTGAAGCGCTGCTTTGGTGTTTCTTCCGGTATTTATATTGGTTTGTTCTTGCCGCTTCCGGGTGTCAGTTTCAGCTGCAGTAATTTGTATGAGGGGTCCAGGTCGATGTGTCTGTTGATGGATGTTCTTGCCGTTTCCGGGTGTCAGTTTCAGCTGTAGTGGTTTGTATATGGTGTCCAGGTCAATGTGTCTGTTGATGGAGTTTGGGGATGAATGCAATGCTTCTAGGAATTCTCTGGCTGTTCTCTGTCTGGCTTGTCCTATGATAGTGGTGTTTTCCCAGTCAAATTCATGTTGCTGGTTGTCTGAGTGTATGGCTACTAGAGATAGCTGGTCGTGTCGTTTTGTGGCTAGCTGATGTTCATGGATGCGGATTGTTAGCTGTCTTCCTGTTTGTCCTATATAGTGTTTTGTGCAGTCCTTGCATGGTATTTTGTAAACTACGTTAGTTTGGCTCATGCTGGGTATTGGGTCCTTTGTTCTAGTGAGTTGTTGCCAGAGCGTGTATGTTGGCTTGTGTGCTGTTATGAGTCCTAAGGGTCGCAGTAGTCTGGCTGTCAGTTCTGAGACGCTCCTGACGTATGGTAGAGTGGCTAGTCCTTTTGGTTGTGGCATGTCCTCGTTCCTCGGTCTATCTCTTAGGCATCTGGTGATAAAGTTGCGTGGGTATCCGTTTTTGGCGAATACCTTGTATAGATGTTCCTCTTCCTCTTTTCGCAGTTCTGGTGTACTGCAGTGTGTTGTGGCCCTTTTGAATAGTGTCCTGATGCAGCTTCGTTTGTGTGTGTTGGGGTGGTTACTTTCATAGATTAAGACTTTGTCTGTGTGTGTTGGTTTCCTGTGTACCCTTGTGGTGAATTCTCCGTAGGGTGTTCTCTCTACTAACACGTCTAGGAATGGGAGTTGGCTATCCTTTTCCTCTTCTCGTGTGAATCGGATTCCTGTGAGTGTGGCGTTGATGATTCGGTGTGTTTTTTCTATATCTGTGTTTTTGATGATTACAGAGGTGTCATCAACATATCTGATCCAGAGTTTGGGTTGGATTTGTGGTATGGCTGTATGTTCTAACCTTTGCATAACTGCCTCTGCTATGAGTCCCGAGATTGGTGATCCCATGGGTGTTCCGTTGATTTGTTCGTATATCTGATTGTTGAATGTAAAGTGTGTGGTGAGGCACAGGTCCAGTAGTTTAAGTATGCCGTCCTTGTTGATAGGTTCGGCCTCCTGTGTTCTGTTCTGTATGTCCAGTAGGTTGGCTATTGTTTCTCTGGCTAGGGTTTTGTCAATTGAAGTGAACAGTGCCGTCACGTCGAATGATACCATGGTTTCTTCTTTGTCTATATGTATATTCCTGATGACGTCCAAGATTTCCTGTGTTGATTGTATGGAGTGTTTGGATCCGCAGACTAGGTGTTTCAGTTTTTGTTGTAGTTCTTTGGCCAGTTTGTTTGCTGGTGTCCCTGGTAGTGATACTATGGGTCTGAGTGGGATGTCTGGTTTGTGTACATTGGGTAGTCCATAGAATCTGAGAGTGTTGTTGCTTTCAGGTTTCATTCTTTGCTGGTCCGCTTTGGTTATCTGTCCGTTTTTTTTTGTAGATTCCTTAGTGTGTTGTTTATTCTATTGGTGAGTTGTGGTGTGGGGTCGGAATCATTCATTTGGTAGGTGTTGGTGTCTGCGAGTAGTTGTTGTGCTTTACTGATGTAGTCTGATTTATCTAGGATGACCGTCATTCTGCCTTTATCTGCCGGTAGTATGATTATGTTCTTGTCATTTTTCAGTGCTTTCAGTGCTTCCCTCTCCTTGGTGTTGAGGTTATGTGTTTGTCGTTTTCTTATCATCATGGGTACTACCGTTTGTCTCACTGTTTGTTGTGTCTCTTCTGTCAGTCCATTGTTCCTGAGTGTGCTTTCTAGTGCTGCTAGGAAGTCTGCTGTGTTGGCATCCCTGTGGTTGTATTTGAGTCCTTTGGCCAGTATAGTTCTTTCCATGTCTGTGAGCTGTCTGTGGGAGAGGTTTTTAACCCAGTTGTGTGTTGTAGTGTCCTCCTTTTTGTGTGTTAGTTTGTCCATTTTTTCTCTTAGTGCTGTTTTTTTGCGGAGTGTTGTCCTGTTCTGTCCTATAGTGATAGCCTGTTCTACGGTCCGGGTCCATTCCTGATTAGTGGTTTTTGAAATTAACGACTTTTGGCGCGCAATTTCTTGCTTGTATCTGTGCAGTCGGTTGTGAGCGTCTGTGATCATTACCTGGACCATCCTGAATCCGTTCTTCTTGGCTGTTTCCCTGGCTTGTGGGTTATTTACTGGAGGTCTGTACTTGACACATTGTGGCAGGATTTGATTTTTTCTGCATTCGTGGAGGAACCGGAGTTGTTCATATGTTGCGCTGAGGCGGTTAGCGCAGGGTTCCCATCTCCTGGCTTGTTTCAGCGTTTCTCGCCCGTAAGTGTTTAAAATCTGAAGAGGAAAAGGATAGCCAACTCCCATTCCTGGACGTGTTAGTAGATTGTGAGGCCAATCCCTCCATCAATAACAAACGCTTCTTTCAGTCTATCCTGTCCATATCCCTCATTATTTTTTACATCTCAGTCGTGTCTTCTCCAATCTCCTCTGCTCGGTGACAAACAACCCCAGTCTGTCCAATCTCTCCTCATAACTGAAACTCTTCAGCCCAGACAATATCCCATTGAATCTCTCCTGCAACGTTCGCAGTGCCATCACATCATTGCTATACTGTGAATTGCAGAACTGCACACAGTACTCTAGCGAGAGCTAAATTAACTATTTTTCTATTCTGTTACAATACTCGCTGTCTCGGGGGTATTGATTGCGATTCCTAATTGCACAGCGGGTAGTCGAGACTCAACCGCATTGCAGTGAGTCTGGAGTCACATCGAGGCCTGACCAGGTAAGAATAGGAGGTTCCTTCCTCAAAGGATCTCAGTGAACACGATGGTTTTGTTTTTTTCAACAATTAGCCATGTATCTATAGGTGTTATTAGATTCGTAATTCCAGATATGTATTGTCTCCCAATTCTAACACCTGGCATGTCTGGAGTCAAACCCGGGTCCCTGGTTAATTTGCTTGGTATCTGAGTTAACAGTCCAGTGGTAAAAGCGCTCGGCCATTGCAGAAAATCCGTGAAACTAATCTTTCAGAAAGAAGTCGCTTTTCCTCGATATTGTCCTGTATCATTTTCCTGAGCTTGACCGCCCATAATCGCAAGTCCATATCAGTAAAAGCTGCTACCTGAGGATTGGCCTCACAACAGCCTTAACCAAGTGGATCAACTGATCTGCAGGTCCCGATGGTGGGGTTGGGACACGTTCACCCAGCAACAGTGACCGCAGCAGCACAGACTGAATGGTATCAATGTGAGAGTCTGTGTTGGATTCTGCAGTGCCTTAATGAAATAGGAAATGACTCCACAACCACACAATGAAAGAGCAGCGCTCAGAAAACCAGTGCTCAGTTAAATCTGTTAGACTCTAACCTGGTGTTGTGTGGTTTTTAACTTTTTACACCATAGTCCAACACCGGCATCTCTAAATTAATGTAATGGGGGTGTGGGATGAAAAGTTCAGTTAATGATCGTAGGAGGGAGTGAAATTTCTGAGAACGGGTGGATTTGAATTCTGACATATGAAATACAGAGATGTGAGCGAGCAGAATTTGAAGGGAAAAGATCATCACCTTGGAAAAAATTACCTTATCCAAACAACTGATTCCTTTGTGTTTCCCAAGAGCTGGAGTAGATAGAGCAATTACTGCCGTGACTCGGATTCGAACCGAGGTTGCTGCGGCCACAACGCAGAGTACTAACCACTATACGATCACAGCATTGTGACAGAGGAGTGCCCTGCCACTGTGCAATAAGTGCAATCTCATAGGACATATTAGGCAGCGCACCAAATGCACAATATCAGTGCTAAGCGAATAGTGGCAGATATGTGGGAACTCAGAATGGGCTGACCGCTTAATATCAGTTCCCCCAGTGGCTGTGGTGATTCCATCATTAATATGCTGAAGGCTGAGATAAGTAGATTTCTCCAAAACATCAAAAACTCCGGGGACAGTGCAGGTGTTGTTGAAATGTATGCTTCAATCGTAATGCAGTTTAACATTGGCGACTTCACCAGTTTCCCCACACAAGGCAGTAACCAGTGCTGCCACATAGTTCCAATTCCCAGCCCCAGAATCAGAGGAACTGAGTGGCGCAGTCGCGAAGATGTACGAAAAAGCTTTATCAGCCAGTGGGTGGTTGGAATTTGGAATATACTATCTGCATTGTTCAGAGCGACAGAAACCCTTACAACCTGAATAAATATTCAGATGTGAGCTTGTGATGCCAAGACATATAAGGCTGTGGAGTAAGAATTGTGAAATGTGATTCAGTTCATTAGGCAGTTGTATTTGAGAAGTGTGGCCACAATTGGTTGAAGGGCCTCCTTTGACACTCTTGTTCTCGGTAGTATAGTAGTGAGTATCCCCGCCTGTCACAGGGCTCAATTCTCCACTGAGGACAGTGTAAATATTTTAAAACTGTCGCTCCATTCCCAAGTGCGGGTATTGATACCTGTCCTTCCATTCTAGATGGGGCATGTCACAGGAAGGGCAGTGCTGCCTGAATAAAGGTGGGAAAGGACTGCAGCTCTCAGGAAGGCTGTGTGTCAGTGAACGGCCAAACACGTGCCTTTTGCAAACTTCACCTTGTGACTGTGTTGGAATGAAAAGTATTTGACAGCCTTGTTCCGGATTGAAGTGTTTACTAGAAGCAGGAAGCTGAGGAAGAAACAACGTAAACACATTCAAATATGAGTGCAGAAACATTTCCCGCAGCACGAATGAAATTGTAAAGGACAGAGTACCATTTCGATACATTGAATTTGGGTTCATTTATTCTGATGAGACTGTTACCAGGGTATAAAACCATTGCAAAATGATACAACATTTACTCAGTATGATGGAACATTTTCTCAGTAATTCGCACTGGTTTTCAGAGGGAGGGTTGGGTTGATTGGCAAAGTTAAGTTGCCCTCTCGTGTCCAGGGAGTGAATTAAGTAAGTTAAGTGAATTTGCCATGGGTAATGTGTGGATAAGGTCAGAAATCACAGGACGTCAGATTATACTCCAACAGGTTTATTTGAAATCATAAGGGGGGATGGATTCCCCTTCTTCAGGTGAAATATATGGAAATAGGGAGGATGGGTGGGTCTAGGTGAGATGCTCTTCAGAGAGTCGATACCGGCCCGATTGACTGAAATGCTCTTTCTGCAATGTAGGGTTCTGTGATTCCATGAATTGATAATGACAGGGTTTACTGGGGTGTAAAGCTATTAGAGAAGATGCTGATGGGGGTGTACTGAAGATGAGATTTTATTCACTTGTCTTCTTGGAAAACTGAGAACAGTTATCCTTGAACCAAGGAAGACTTAATGTTTTTTTTTGCAGGTTATGAAATGTTTGGTCAGAGTAAATAGGTGGAAAATTCCATCTTTCAAGTAAGTAAACATCTAGATATCAGGTGTTCAATACCTTTAATCAAACCTTTGAAGGAGAAAGAAATGATGAGAACAGAATCGCTGTCACTCCGAGAATCTGGTTTTCAAAATATTTGGAAAGGCACTTTTGTTGACATGCAAGGAATAAATTTCACAAGGAGAGACACCGCGTGTGGGTAGGTAAAGGTGTAGGGATGGGGTGTAGTCGGTCGGACGTTGAGGGGAAACAATGTCTAAGTTAGTTGACTTTAAATGTAAAGAAATTCCTTTAATGTGTGCAGCTGAATAAGATTTGGTTCCAAAAACATTGTAAATGGAACTGAGTGGATTTTTATTTATTGTGAATGGAAGATATTACATAATGAATAGGAAGTGACCAGTTGCTTGGAGAACGACTTCCTGCTTTCATCACATGCGGTCAGGATGTGAGAACAAACACCATGATGTTTGATCCATGTAGTACTCTGTGAAATTTGCCAAAGCAACGAGCAACAAAACTGGTGGGTTTTCTTTTGCACTTTAACCCTCTGTTTTTCTTAGCAGTATTTTCCTTAAGCTGAAATAAAGTCCGAGCAAATTTGAATACAGCATTAATCGTTCCAATGAGATATATCTAATTCACTTCTGATTATTAATGAACATTGTGAGGTTTCAGCAAAATTAAAATGAAACGAACAAATCAGCGATTCTTGCGACTCAGAATGTATCAATGACAGTTATTCATTCTGACCAGCATGACTATTTATTGTTATATAATTCTGGTGAAGGCAGAATCACAATGGTGTGGTCATATGTCACCCCTCTACAAAATGTGCAGTGGGGACCGAGGGATTATGGTGGTTGGTAATTATACCACTGTGCTCTACATTCACAGGTTCGAGTCACACTCTGGTTGCTAACTTTATGTACCGCTCTAGCAGTTTTTATTTGCAGCTCACACTCTGGTATGCACTGGATCGAGAATCTTGTTCTTGCCCTTCACTGCACGGGAGATTCACAAATAATCGACACCACATTAAAGTCGAAATGAAGAGTGAGAGCAGCCGTTCTATTCAATTGTAGATGAAATTGGTGAAATGAGAAAGAACCCATTTTTCTTTCCGCCCTACATTCCATCTTGTCTTTCTATGAATTTACATCGAAAGAAAGAAAAAAAAAACCTACAGATCGGGAGCACAGGCTTATCCAGTGGGGTTGTTCATGAGTATTTTAACCTAACACTTCACACAAAAATCTGATCAGTATTTCAAACAGTCAATCGGAATTGAACCACAGAAAATGTCTCCAATGAAACAAACATTTCATTCTTTCACAACTTTCTGCTGTGTGTGAATCATACAACGATCCATCATCCAGCGTGATCACTGACTTGCCAACTGTATAAGATCTAGCAACTTTCTTCAGCAATCACAGCTTCTGTACACAGCCACCTGTGCTGGGCCCAGTGTCATTTGTTGCCCCAGGCCACAGCATATTTCTTCTTCCTGAGTTTATGAGCCTTGTTCCTGCTGTGTCTGATCTGTTCAATAAACCTTTTATGTCACTTCATCCCATCCCCTCACAATTCTGAACTTATGAATAAAATAAAGCGTTAGACGAAATGTTAAACCAAGTAGAAGTATGCTATTCAGCGCAAGGAGTCTGCTCAACCATTCAACGAACTCATGGTTGATCTGATTTGGAAATACTGGTGTTGGACTGAGGTGTACAAATTTAAAAATCACACAACACCAGTTTATAGTCCAACAGGGTTAATTGGAAAAACACTAGCTTTCGGAGCGATGCTCCTTCATCGGGTGATCACCTGATGACGGAGCGTCGCTCCGAAAGCTAGTGTGCTTCCAATTAAACCTGTTGGACTATAACCTGGTGTTGTGTGATTTTTAACTTTGTACACCCCAGTCCAACACCGGCATCTCCCAATCATATTTTACCTGTCCAGTAACGTCAAGTGACCTGTCGCACATAATTGAACATTCTAAATATTCTGACCACTGGACAAATCGGAGCTAAAAAGGCCAAAATAAAGCAAACATTAGACAAAATAATCAGCTCCAGAAAATTGTGGAATGACCAGTCAAAGAGGTCACAAAGGTTCGAGAGTTCCAGTCACAACCAGCCTGAGAGTTGAGCTTTGAAGAATTTTATGCAGACTTCCTGGCACCTTGATTTGCAGCCAGTGCCTGAGCGTTATACACCTCGCTTGATAATGACAAAAAGTGAAGGGTGTTTTCATGAAACCCATTGAATGCTGAGAATCCAGAATTTTGGTAAAGTGTTGTAAAATATTTCCCAGATCATGGAAATCAGCTCAACATTATTGAAATCAAAGTACTCGTAATGGTCTTCAAGACCACCAAATTACTGTTCGGTGAAATATGCTTTGTACGTGCCTTATTGTTTTCAGGATGAATAATCACAGCAAACATCACAGTCTCACCAGATCCAAAGATACGTAAGAGAAACCTTATTATAATTTGCACACTATATCTTTCCCAGACCCATGATGACACCTTATTTCTTATGACTGAGGATACTACACGTAACATGTATCGAGATGAAGCAAGTATTGAATATAGGATTTTTTTCTGATTTCCAAGCCAAATATTATGATAAAAATTTAATTGTGGCTCATTACATTGTCAAAAGATCCCCATTAAATGTATTTACCTGTTTATTCAGGGACAGCATCGAAACAAATACATTGATAAATGCTGTTGACTGTATGCTTCTGTGAAAATAAATCTCCCTTATGACTTACTTTCTTTATAATTCTGACTCAAATGTCTAAATATTGATGAGATGAAAAATTGCATGAATTAAGTACAATGCAGAATTTGTTCTTATTATGTATTATATTTCTTCAGAAGAAAAGTAGAGAAACCGAGTATAGAAATTGTGAAGATCTGAGAATTTTGAATGACAAACTATTTCTGATCAATGTTCAATGAATGTCTAATGTCTTGCCACATCATGCCAGAATTTGCATTCTCGGCTGACAGATTAAGAAATATCTATTCAACATCAGAGCAAATCCATTTAGACATATTGAATCATTTACTTTGCCAAAGTTCTAAAATTAATTATCAATTCATTGTCATTCCAAAAATCACACAGTTTAGATTTTGTAACAAACATCGTCAAATTCACATTTTAATTTAATCCAGTATTTCTTAGTGTCATTATTTTAAAAAAAAGTTCTTTTTTTCCAGGATAACACAAATACAAACTAATTAATGATTCCTTATCCAACACTCACAGGTAATATCTGTTCCCTTCTCATTTGAATGTTCACAGAAATCATTGGATTAATATTCATCCTGACATATTAAGAGAGGTGTGATTATTTTACACTCCAATAAATGGTGTTCATTTTTACACATGACGGGCAGCTATATGAGATTTCTAATCATTTTTAAATTCGCTATGAAATGTTGTTAAGATTAATTGTTGCTTATATCTAATAGTTAAGAATTGACCAAATCCAGTGTATCTAGTTTTAAGTGTGTAGTTAAGGCTCAGTAACATAAACGCATTGCATTTTACAGATACCAATGGTAGCGAATGGTGATTTTTATTTCAATACTTGAATATTAGTTGATTTGCTGTTCTGGGCTGCCCCCACCTGGAATAGAATGGTCCATGTTGGCTCATACAAAATGCCTGACTTTCAAAAACAGGCAGCCTACCTTAGAACTAGACTAACATTCTGTTCCAGCCTTAAATTAAAAGAAAGCACACTACCAATGGACCGAGTCCAACGCCAGGACTACAACATTCCAGACATTTCTTTATAAGAGCATGCCGACATACAGACAAATGACCAATCCTGATCTTCATAAATGAAAGGATAATTGTCCCAATAAATGAATAAACAGCAGCTGCAGGGTGCAGCCCAGTTAAATCACAAAGCAGCTATTATGACAACAGAAGAGTTCATTTGTCAGATATAGTTATTATTTTACAGTTACTCAGAACATTAAACAAAGGTTCTAATTACAGATTCTTGAGTATAATAGGGGAAATTTGCAACATAAGTTTGATACATGTAACCAATGCCTACTACAAAGATCATAGAAAAGCATTTAGACTGAGATTTGAAGTTACTTAGTTTTAGGAATTAACTTCACGGTATGATGTTGACTGCCCATTAATGATAAAGTCCTGACAGAAAGAGTAGCTGTATAATTTTACACAATATAACGAACTTTATAACACAAGTCATATTACTAATCTTATAGCAAGTAAGCTAAAATTAACTGTCTTTTCTATTCCTTTGTACATACATAATTAAGACAGTGAAAAATATAAGGAGTAATTGGCTTTGATAAAATAAAATATAATGACGAGCAGAATTCAAAATTTCCCAACTGATAAGGTATCCTGAGAGGCCCGAGAGAGTTCAGGAATAACTTTGGAATTTCTGTCAATATGACGCACGGAAAGTTCCCAATTGGAATCTGGGGATGTCCATGAGAATGCCCATCTGCGATTATGTGATTCAGTTGGGTGTTTGGATGAGGAGGGAAGGGCTGTAACCACATTGCATGTGGACATTGTGATGCAGAAAGTCCATTAATTGCTGCTTTTTACTGTATCTGTTACAGTGTGTCATGGATCTCCCTTCCGTGATTGGCCTCGTGGGATGATCTCTTCATTAACTGATTGCTGCACATGCCTGAGCTCAGCCTGCCTCCTGAGTCATCATTCCCTGTCAGGGGGAAAACACTTCTACAGCTGTGATGACATTTCAATTCAACATAAACATTTATTGTGTGTGAAATGATTACATTCAGAGCGATATAATTTTCAGGATAAAATTGCTTTACATTTAGTTTTTTTAGTGTACAAGAAAACATTTTGATTTTATCAATTTGTTCTTTTGTTCAACCAACACGAAGTTTAAAATTATTGTAAAGACTACAATGGGGGAAACGGGAACGAGTTTTCAGCTCAAATGTCAAATTAAATGACTGTTTCCTTTTTTCAAACAAATTGCCCTCCAAAATGATTTTTATTTTCATTTCACAAAAAGAAAAATATTCCTTGGAAATGTTGACAATTCTCCTTTTCCTCCCATATTAGATGTCAGTGAACAATAATCACACAATTATGAGAATTCCTTTCCAGATGAAATTCATTGACTCTATGTTTTGTTCACAGTAATTGTCCCTTCCATGGCCAAATTCTTTTCCTCCTAATTCTGAAATAAATGTCAAAACATTTATTGTGATAAAAATTACATCAATAAAATTGACATGACTCTTCAAGAAAACTATTGGAAGCATATAAATCTTGCAATGCCTGCATTTTTAAACAAAATCATTTTTTTCAATTGCTGCTGAATGTTTTTTTTTCACATCATAGAGCGAAGTTTTATGCTTTAATTTTCATTTCCCTAATCTTAATGAATATCCAATCAACATCAGAGAAATGTGTTTTCAAAAATATTAAGTCAATTTATCTGTTAGGATTGTAAAAGCAATTATCAATTACAATAATTGAACAGCAATTTTACATCGACTTTTTAAAATGCGGTGTTTAAAAAAAAATCAATCATTATTTCTGATTGTCAATGCTACTATCTTAATACCTATTTGTTCAGGCCCATGCACATACCAAACGACCAAGAATATCCCTGGCAACATTCATTGTAAATGTCTGATTTTTGCTCAAGTGAAATATAACAATTATCTCAGCCTTTGAAATTCAGAGAGCTCCAATTACTTTTCCCTACAATATTACTCTTCATTTCTACATATTAGTCAGTCTAATATCAAGATGGGATATCTCATTATTCTCAAATTCACGAATATGTATTTTTAAATCGCTTTATTGCTAATATATCTTATATCTAATAATTGTGTAATCCAGTAAGGGCTACAAGTGTGGAATTATGCTTATGTGCAATAAATACTGCAAGGACATTGCAACGTACAATCTCTCAATCATTGTGAATATTGCATTTATTTTAAACTTGGAAACATTTTTGAATTGATTTGATTGTAATTTACTTCGATGCTGACACGTACTGTATTTCCAGTCACAATGTCTGTAGATTATTTGAAGGTATAATCGTCCATTCCAATAATCAAAGTATCTGCTAGAAACTTTCTTCTGGTCACTCATAGCAAAATGTATCGAACTCCACTCAATCAATATTCCTCAGAAAATATTTGAGAATGTTGCAGTCATAAAGCTTAAATATACAAAGTCATGATAGTCATTAATTTTCTCTTGTTCTGTAGATCTTAATTAAAACAACACAGAATTTTATGCTCCAGTGCTATGAGGAAAGATCAATGACTTCTCAGTAAAATAAACAAATGCCACTTGCTATTATTTGTCAATTTTTAATTACTGGTCAGTTTAACAATTGTGTGAGATTTGTTTTTAACTTTCCAGTCATCTAGTTATATTGAATATGATAGTTAAATGGTGTGAAAATATCAGGGTGTGCTCATTTGAAAGTTCAATTTGCATACCTCTTACTTATCCCGTTAATTGCATGATGGTTTAAGAACGTTTCACTCAGCAATCCTCGTAAATATTAAAAACTGTCTGATTTTAAATCAGACCATTCGCACCCAATTATCGATCTGTTCCTAATTCATGTAAATATCTCAATTTTATCGAACCCAATGTTCACACTAAACAATACACATAAAGCAACACAAAGACTTCCATCACCATCTGATTATTGTTCAGTAAAATACCTTATTGCTCCTGAAACCAATGACAACAGTAACCATTTGTTTACTATTCCATGCAACAAGTGCAATTGATATCTTCTATTTCAGTTCAGTAGTTAAATATGATTTATGTTGCTTAAAACAATGCTTCTACTTTATCACAGATATTGACTGTAACACAATCATGCAAACAACAAACGTTTTGTCATTCTAATTATCTTTAAGTTTACATATTTTAAATTTATATGCAAGAGATATTACAAATTACAACCATTTTTGTTTTATAATTCAGCAGACCTAAATTGTGAATTTGTGAAAGACTCCATTTTTGCAAAATGGAAGTAGTTTTCAGTTTACATAACACATGAAATGACTGTTTTTTTAAATCACGTGCTGTGCAAAATGACTATTGGTTTCATTTAATTGTAAGAAAAGAACTGCTTTGAACATATTGATTCTTTTTTCATCTTTTCTATTCCAACATTATTCATCACTGTACAATAATGAACAATTTGTATAATTCCTTTATATACCAAATATCATTGACTGCATCATTTGTTCACTTTCATGCTCACTTTCATTATCTATTAATTTTCTTCCAAATTAGGACACAAATGTCTGAACTCTGATCATAATATTAATCATCTAAATTAATATAACATGTCTCCATGAGGAAACCATTTGATAGAAATTCATATTTCTTGTGTTATCTGCATTTTTTAGTCAAGAAAGAAAAGAATTGTTCTATAATCACTGGTTCAGTTTTTCTTCAATTCATAAAGCTAGTTATTATATTCTATTCCACTATTTACCAATTTTTATAAATATCCAATCAACATCACAGCAATGTGTTTTTGAAATATTGAATCATCTTCATTGCTCATATTGCAACATTAATCATCACGTCATTGTCATGATAATACTTGCACAATTGTTTAAGAAAGTCTTCTGAACAAGTAAAATGAGATTCAGATTTTAATTTGACCAATAGTTTCTGAGTACCAACACTACAATATGAAACTTGATTTTCAGGTCAAGTTTCCCACAATGCATCCAAGGACTTCGCATCCAACGTTAATTGTGACTGTCTAATGTTTGCTTATTTGAATGATCTCCATAATCACAGACTTTAAATTCACAGACCTGCAATTACTTTTCACTGCAATAATTCCTGTTTGTTTGCAAATATTCCTCAGTCACATAGCAAAATGAGATTTCTCATTATTTCTAAATTCATTGATCGAATTTTATATTCAGTTGTTGCTCATACCTAATAAATATTCAATCCAGTATTTGCCGTAAATGTGGAATTACGGCTCTTTACATTAATAACTAAATATATTGTAGTGTATAATCTCAATCATTATTAATATGAATTCTTACTTTACTCGCGGAAACATAGTTGAATTAATTTAAATATATTTCACTTCGATGCGAACATTTATTGTATTTCTGATCACAATAAGATTTAAGTATTTTTCACGCAACAAAATCATGTAACATTCCTGCGTTTTGTTAAGCCAAATGAAAAAGAATTAACATCTCTGTATTGTCTCATTAAACAATGACAATACATTTTGAATTTTTCGAAGTTGAGCATTTTGCAAAGAAAGGATGTTGTCTTCAGCAGAATAATCGCATTGACTGACTAATTCACAGAATCTGCTGTTTATTCTGTTTGAGTTCCCAAGAAATCAAAGTGACAAATTCTGCTGGTTCTAAATTCCTGGAAAGTATTTGATAATGTTTGAGTCTTAAGGATGACTAAGTCGATGGAATTGCATTGATTTTTTTTATTGGAAAGAGCTGACTTCAAACATTTCAGGCACATACACCACTTTTCTGCAGTGTTGCAAAGATGAAAAGCAAGTCAATTTCTCCATCAGTAAAACAAACAAATATCACTTCCCGTTAATCATTAGTTAGCTCATTCCCAAATTTGTTGTTAAACAATGAAATTCACCTGAATATTGTTGTGGCCTTTGATCATATTAATTTTCTAATTATTGATCATTCATGATTTGTTAGTGATTTTTATTCTGTACGTCTCTCACTTTTTCACTTCTTGCATGGGAATTGGGCATTGAGAACAGAGGATTAATGGTTAGCAATCGTGTCTTACCGTGTTACGCACTTGGGTTTGATTCCATCCTCGGACACATGTATGTGTGGAGTTTGTATGTTCTGGTTTTCTCCCACAATCCGAAGATATGCAGGTTAGGTTGATTGGCCATGCTTAGCTGCACGTTCTGTTCAGGGATGTGTAGGTTATGTGCATTAGTCAGGGGTAAATGTCCAGTAATCTGCGAGAAGAATGGTGCTGAGTGGATTATTCTTTGGAACGTCAGTGTAGACTTGTTGGGCTAAATGGCCTGTTTCCACACAGTATGGATTCGATAAACTTAGAATTGTGTTTCGCTATCCAAAACTAACAATTTTTTTAAAACGTTGCATTTAAAACTTACCTTTAAGTGTCAATTGTTAATCTTGTAAAAATATCTCAATGGTACTGAAATCGATGTTCAAACGAAACACTGCACATAAAGCCACAAAAAGATCTTCATGACCTCTAATTACTGTTCAGTGGAATAATCACAGTAAAATTTTATTGTCGAGGAGATCAATCACCGCTATCACAGTAAGGATCTGGTTATCATCCCCTCCAATAAATGCAATCGGTGTCCTCTGGTATTTCAATTCAGTCGTTATACACCATATTGGTTGTTCAAAGCATGGTTATTCTTTATTATGAATGGCCAAGGATTCTAACGGCAAGAGATGTTGTTCGATCGAATTTTCTGCATGTTCGCAAGCAGGCTTTCACTATAAATATTGCAAAAAATGTGTCAATTTGGTCTTGGTCAACTGCTGATGCTAACATTTTCAGTTCATGTTCATTAAACATATTTGTAGAAGGTGAGGAAAGCTGTAGCATTGGAAAAGGGAAGGCACATTCAAAGAGCAGAAGTATCGGCCTGTCGGGCATTCGGCCATCATCAAAAAAGATTCCTGATGAAGGGCTCATGGCCAAAACGTCGATTCTGCTCCTCGCATGCTGCCTGACCATGCTCTTTTGACATTAGAAATATTTGTCTGAATATTCAGAGGTAATACTAAAGGTTGCATCTGTCAATTTAGTTTACTGTGCTTTCTATTCACTGAAGTTTTCATGTTAATTTCTCGTCTTTTTATTCTTAAATCTGATACAAATACGGAACACATTAAAATTCACATGAATTATAAATTTGATTTCTGGACAAGAAAACCAATGGAACATAATATAGAATTCTTGAACAGCCGACACGTTTGAATGAAAAAGCAATTCCTTCCAAAATATGATTGGCCGTCTGTATCTCTCTTTCAATTCAATAATCCTGCAAATAGTTTATAATTGCCAGTTGATCTCTCTGAATGAGTACCTAATCAATGTCAATGTAACCAGCTGAAACATTAACAACAGATTGATAATTGGGTATTACAGATCTTACTTGAAGTGAACAAATGTTTGGAATTTACTTGAATTCCACCAGGAAACATTCTTGAATCATAATACAAGAATAGAGATATGTGAGAGATGTGCAAACCTTATTTTTAAATAAACAAACTCCAATATTTTCAAAGTATTTAAACCTTACGGTCAAAATGAGCAGGTGAATGGAAAACTAAAAACAAGTTTCTGGCAATTCATAAACTGAACAACAATTACAAATTCACTTTGATCAAAGGACAGAGTAACATTTAGATGAATCACAATATTTAGTTACAAAGTCGGCAAATCAGCTGACTGACAAGTAATAGGTGGGAGCATTTGTTAGTTTACTGAAGAAGATATCAACTTTATTTCCAATTTATAGCACGAGAAAATAATGTTTAATGTGTTTCAATTGTTTGGACTTGCCCCTTTGCAACAAAAAAAAACAATCTCATTACTTGGAATGTTGAATTCTGCAATATTTTCAAATATTCTGCAGGAACTTATAAGCGACAGAATTAGATACAGGTATCCCCACTATCCGAAAGTAAAGCATTAATATGAAACTTTTCATAAGCTGCAAAGGCGTTGGTTGAAGAAGTATTAATTTATATGGGAAACAGCTCCACTTTTTTCGTAAAAGTGAAAATCCTCTTCAGATTTCTTACAGTTAGAGACAACAGGGCCAGATGTCAGTCTTTTGTAAAAGCAAGGTGGCAAAAATGAATTTTCCAACACATATTTCTTGGTAACCTGACTCAAGTAAGTATCAGATTTTGTGATTATTGATGTAATAGTCAAAAGCAGATCTAATATTAGATTGAAAAGCAATTCAATCTGTGCTTATGTACTCTCTAATCACCATTCAGAGCAGCTCTTCATATATTTCTGTTGAAGGTGTGATTTGAAACCTTCTCTCGGGTCTAGTAATAGAGAAACTGCCACAGCTCCACAATCTCCTTTCATAATGTTCCCACTCAGGACGGGCAGGATTGTAATATTATGTTTAATGTGGTTACACAAATGAAAACTAATCAGCTGTTTATTGCAGTAATTTGAATGGGAATTGATTAGGTAGTTTCTGTGTGTAATGGACTGGAAATTAAACAATATTTTACAATAACAATAGAATAAAGGAATGATAGACTTAAATAAACAGGAATCTCATGACAATTCTTTGAAATACAAATTGACAAAACTGTATGATTATTGTACTTTGATTTGTAAAATACATCAGTCATTCAATGTGAATATTCAGCTGAAGACAATTCCCCTTCCTTTCAACAATGTACACCTTCCACAAATTCAAAATGAACATTCATTGAAAATGGAAGGAACAAGCAGATGGTAATTCTATTTTCTGTACATAAACGTGCGATTAATTTTAATTAAGTTTTATATATGTAAAAACGAAACTCTTATTGTGGTTCAAAATACAATAAATTTTAGCGTGAAGTGAAATATAATCAAATCAATTCAACTTTTTTCTCAGTTAAAATATAGTTCAATATTCAAAGTAATCGAGTGATTGTACACTGCAATATCTTTATATTAATTCAGTGCTGAGACATAATTCCACATGTATACCCCTAATAGTGAAGCAAACTTGTGCCAGGAGTCAGAGGAGGTCGGGGAGGTCCTTAATGACTACTTTGCTTCAGTACTCATGAGTGAGTGGGACGTTGTTTTTTGTGAGGACAATGGGAAACAGGCTGATATGGTCAAACTAATCCATGTTAAGACGGAGAATGTGATGAACATATTGAAAACTCATGGGGGTAGAGAAGGGCCCTGGGCCAGAAAGGACATAACTTAGGTTGTTATGGGAAGCGTGGGAAGGGATTACTGTGTTTTGGCAATGATCTTTGCATCCTCACTATCCACTAGAGTCATACCAGATGATTGGAGGGTTGCAAACGTTATTCCGTTTTTCAAACAAGGTAATCAAGATAATCCTGGGAATCATTGATGAGTCAGTCTTACATCAGTTGTGGACAAATTATTGGAGAGGATTCTGAGAGACAGGATTTATTTGGAAAAGCATAGATTGATTAGAGATGGCCAGCATGGCTTTTTGAGCGTCAGGTTATGCCTCACAAATCTTACTGAATTATTTGAGGATGTGACAAACATGTTTGTGAGGATAGAACAGTGGATGTGGTGTATACTGATTTCAGCAATGTGTTTGATAACGTTCCCCATGGAAGGCTTATTCAGAAAGTAGTGAGACACGGGGTACAGGGTTATCCTGGTATCATGATTCAAAGTTGAGACATTTGTGTCAGAGACTGCAAGGGGGTGAGTGAGAGAGAAATAAATAAGATAAAAGCAGGAGGAAGGAAAGGAACTGGTGAGCAGAGGAGCTCCAAATGTAGTTTCTCACCCTGCCTGCATCGTATTGGGTGAGCTGGATCACAGACTGTCAACCAACGGCCTTACACAGTCAGAATCATTCCTTACAATGTCCCAGACACCACCATCACCATCCCTGTATGTCCTGTCCCACCAGCAGGACATGGATGTAACTTAAATGCTGGAACATGCAGGGCTATGGACCAGAATAGGATCAATGTGATTTGTTTGTCATTTCTCCAGAATATTAAACTCCAGTCCAATTTGAAAATGTATTAACGTCATCAGACTTGAACTCCAAATGTCAGATAAAAATATCAGAAACTTACAGCACAGATCGCGGCCACTTGGCCCATCCTATGTATGTTGCTGTAATAGAACTAACCAGGCTTTACAATGTTCTGTACTCAAAAATAAGAGCAACAATTTCAGACTGTGAAATCTGCCCTCTATGTAGTTACAATCTGTTTTTCCAAAGTATTTGACAGCTGCATACCTTGTTTCCTGGTTTCTTTCCCAGCCCTAATTCCATTCCATCTGACCTTGAGGGACTACCATTTCTGCTGTTTGATCTCGCTTTTCTTCCCCCGTATGACAGACTGTCTTTTTGTCCTTGTCTCACCCCCACCTTGCTCACAACCTGTTACATTTCTGATGTTTCCCAGGCCTCTTTAACATTCATTGTGGCCCCTGGGTCAGAGGCACAAGTTTTGATTTCTCTTACTCCAGAGATAATTGGAAATCTTTCTGGTTGCAGTTTCACCCAGATTCTATTTTTTAAAAACAGAACATTTGTGTCAGAGTCAAATATTCGTGAGCCTTCATCCACAATTCCGAGCATTTGGATGTAATCTGCGACCCTCCCACAGATGTGCAGGTTTGTTCTATTGGCCATGCTCACATGGCCTGTAGTGTGCAGGTTCGGAGGGTTGGGTTAGCCATGGTAAATGTGGGGCTATGGAGGTAGGGTGGGAGAGCAGTTCATTGTAGGCTCGATGGACTGAATAGCCTCTTTCTGCACCTACGGGATTCTGTGATTCTAACTAGTTGTGATTGTCGTCACGTTTTTCTAATGTCAGGTTCATTCAGCTCAGGTACACACGCTGCCTTTGTGTTTCTGTGGGTTCTCACTTAATCCTTTCCTTCTGTTTTACAGCAATTTCACACTGTCTGTGTGAGAATGAATTTGCAAAACAAATACTCCAACCGAAACCTGCACAGGTCAGCTGGCATAACTCACAAGGAACAGAAAAATAAGAAAGGATTCATCACAAATCTTACAGGAACATAGAGCTTATAATCACCAGGAAAGGCTGAACAACTCAAAATGTTTTTCTCAAGAAAAGAGGAGGCTGAGGGACAACCTGGCAGACGGACGAAGCATTGTTTTTGTGGGTTGAGAGATTTGAGGTTGGAATCGTTGGGTCTGAAGCATGTTTCATTGCCCCAGGTCAAAGTTGTTATCTAAATGTGTATCATTATTTTGTCTTTCTATCTGAGTTAACAATCAGATGGGTAGGTGAGTGTCTGAGTGTTTTCCCAAATCCCTGATTGAATCTGCCTCCCCCATAATCTCAGGTATCTCAGCACTCACTGGGCCACAGAGAAACTCTGCTGTTACAATAAGAATGGTCTTTGCTGGCACCTCTCCTCGTGGTTCTGCCTAATCCCCACTTCGCTTTATTAAATCCCAGCTGCCTGTAGTCCACCCACATGGGCATGTTGAAGAGCATGACAGGAGAATGGATTGAAACTGAGAATTCAATAGCCAGAATGAGAGAGGAAGGAGGAAATAAATGGGGTTTGTGGATCCCAGGGGATACAAACCCCGGCTGAGTCCTTTGTGGGCATTCCCGCAGTAATACAAGACAGCATTCCATGAGAGTTAAACCCGGGTGGCAAGACAGGGAGCCACTGAACATGAGCAGGTTTGGTGCAAACACAGGAGGTTTGTTCAGTCAGTAACAGTGTGTTAGACATGGAGGTGAAGTGCGCAGTGAGGGGAAATGTTACCACAAGCTGCAGATGGACAACTTCCATTGGAACAGGAGGCGGCCGTTCACCCCTTCAACCCTGCTCTGCCACTCAATCGATCATCGCAGATTTGTGGCTTAACTTGCAATTTTCAAAACCCTCTAAATTAATCAATAAACTCCTCTGCAACAGACAAGATGAATATTGAAAAACTAACGATCTGCAAATGCTGGGAAATCAGAAACAAAAACAGACATTGCTGGAAATGTTCAGGAGGTCTGGCAGCATCTGTGGAGAGTGAACCTTTGGGTCCAGTGACCGGTCAGGTGACCAGCTGCAGCTGACCATTCTGCTGTTTCTGTAACACTCTCTGGAACAGGTTCTGGCGCGGGGGGAATGAGATTGTCAATAACAACTGGGAAAACAGGAGGATGTGCTCAATCAGAATAAAACCCATTTTGGTCTTTCACTTTTAATTCAACTGCAAACATTATTCATTACTATTTGCGAAATAGGATAATAGACCAGAAATCAACTCTTCATGTCATTGGGCCTGGGAAACTGTTAATTCTGACCTGGTCCAGTCGGCACGTGAACCCAGACCCTAATAATGGGGTTGACTCTGAACCATCTCCTGGGCAGTCAGAATGGATGACAAATGCTGCCCCAGCAAGTGATGCCATGATCCCATGAACAAACAAAATAAACCCAATCGCCGTGGTTACTTGTGAACTCGCTGGTGTTTCATTAAGCTGGATATCTGAGTGAACTGCTTCCCATACTCCGAGCAGGTGAATGGCCTCTCCCCAGTGTATATTCTCTGGAGTACAGTGAGGCTGGATGGTGTACTGAACACAGTCCTACAGTGAGAGCACCTGAATGGTCTCGCACTAGTCTCCTGTGACCGGGGAAGATGATATCCACCATCCCGGGGGATAGAGGGTAAAGATACCTCCAACAGGGGTCTAGTGAGAGTAGATCAGGACAAACTGTTCACATTCATGAAAGAATCAACAATGAGGAGGTACCGATGTAGAGAGATTGAGAAAGGAATAACATGTGACGTTTTCATGCAGAGAATGTTTATGGTCAGGAATGCACTGCCAAAGAGTGTGGTGGAGCCAGGTACAATAAAGAGAATAGAATTGAACAGTTACTGGAAGAGGACGAATGGGAAGGTTTACGGGGTAAAGGTAGAAGAACAGCATTCGGTGAGGTGATCTTTTGGAGAGCTGATGAGCCAATCGCCTCCTTTTGCACAGTAATAATTCTGTGAACATTTCATTCTGAGCCCTCTGAGGAAATATCAGGGCAGGGTTTGTAAAGAGGTCAGATTGAATGACGGTCTCGGTGAACTAAAGTGAGACACAGAAACAGAGGGGATTTGGGATGGGAATCAAATGTTATCAATTTGCATGGCACCCAACACTACAGCAGTTTCAAACAGGAGTGATCAAGAGAGTGGAATAAGAGCAGCAAATATATCTTAAACATTTATGCAGCTAAAGGGGATGCTGGGTAAAGATACCACAGTTAGTGCTGATTTCATTCCAGACACACCAGCCAGGAGCACATCCTTCCTGTATCTGTCCTATCGAACTCTTGAAGAATTTTGTTCAAGTGTTTTATTTTAGATACTCCAGAGAAGACAGTTTCATACTCCTCAATCTCTCCAGCCAGAGCAATACTGTGGTTAGAATTCAATTCACTGATACATGTTACTGGCTGCTTCATGGACTGGAAATGGCAATTGAGACTGTAAGGTTACTGTATAAAATATCGTCAATTGTATTGCCAGATTGCCGGACACATGAGGAGCTTTAAGAAAAAACACAATTTAAGGGTATTGAGTGTCAAAGTACTTCCTGTTGTGGGGGCATCCTGTTTAGGTACAAACTATTGATAATTGTTAGAATTGACTTGCACTGGCTCTGTAGAAGTGGTCAGAGCATTATAACTGTCATTGGAGCAGGGAACAAATTTCTCATGAGTTAAAACTTGTAAATGATAGAATAGGTATGGGTTCTTCTGGTAAAATGCGTAAAGTTATTCAAAATGTTCCTAATTTACTTTCAGAAACAAATGAGAGAAAGACACATTACTGAGGTAATTTGGGCATTAGTCCAAATTTAGAAGTTCAGGAGAACTGGCTGGAGAGCTGGTGTTGGGAGTTGTAGTAATGACAGGGGAAAAAAAATCTTGTTTTACAGAGAGTGTTCCTAGATGGGAAACTCAGCTTTAACATCACATCAACTGCAGAGTCATCCAATTCCGCAGGTCCTGATCCTTATCGGTAATATGGAAAGGGAAAGCAGCATTCCCAGCCCAGAGAAATCATTCCCATGTTATGCATGTGGTGGAATATTTAACCAGTCATGTGATCTGGGAAGACACCATTATGACGGGACCAGGACGAGGGTATGCAAATATGTGGATTTTGGGAAGGAATTTATCTCCCCCTCCCAGCAGGACACTCACCGACACAGTCACACTGTGGAGAGGGCGCTCACCTGTCATGTATGCGAAAGGGATTTACTCGATCTTACAATCTGCTGAGGCACCAGAGATGTCTCAGTGGATTTAGACCCTTCACCTGAACCATGTGTGAGAAAGTATTCATTCAAATCTCTCACCAGCGGAGACATCAGTGCATTCCCCCCGTGGAGAGGCCATTCACCTGCTTAGTGCGCGGAAAAGATTCGTTCAGTGACCTGCTGAAACAGCAGCGAGCTCACTCTGGGGAAAAGTCATTCACTTGCTCCCAGTGTGGGGAGAGATTCACTCAAATGCACCACCCCCTGAGACCCCAGTGAGCCCACACAGGGGGAGAGGCCATTCAGACGGTCAGTGTGTGAGAAGGGATTCAGTGATTCATCCCGCCTGCTGAGACCCCAGCGGGTTCACACTGGGTGGGAGCTGCTTACCTCGCTATGCGACAAGGGATTTGGCGAGTCTTCAACATGACTGTGAGCCCATTGAGTGGACACAGGGAAGTGGTCATCCACCTGTTCCGTGTGGGGTAGAGTTCACACATCACTGCAGGACTCTGATTCTGCAGTTACTGTTCATCACAGTCAGGACTGGACCTTGCACATGATGACACTGTTGGAGTATTGATGTTGTGGTTGTTAATCACATTAACTGGGCTGGAGTTGACTGAATTTATATTGCCACTTTCTGTACTACAGGATGCATCTTGGCAGTCAGTCTCCACAAACAGTAATGTGACAACGAGCAGGGATAATCTGTTTTGATTTAAATTATAAATGTAGCACTGCTGCTTCACAGCATCAGGCACAAGCTTAGAGTCCGGCCTTGGTCAACAACCGGTGTGGGTCCACTCCAGGTGTCTGGTTTCCTCCTACCTCTGGGTAGGTTGTTCTTCGGACGGTCGGTGGGGTTTGACGGGACAATGCTCTCCTTCCACACTGTAGGGATTTTATTCCATGATTGAGGATAAAGGCTACACAGCAGGGTGTCCTTGGAGAAGGAGCATGTGGTGTGTATCAATGCTCTTGATGCCTTCAGATAGAGATGGGCACCACAGGGGATACAGTGCTTTATCTCCACCGCTGTGCTCTCACCCTTAACTCTACTTTGATTTGGTCCCTTCCCACTCTGTCACTTGTAATGGTTTGCTTTGGCTGTAATAGGCTTTGTTTGGAAATATTCAATTGGTTACACGGCTGGTTTACTGCTGGTGAGTATATGTTAACAAAAACCAAAATGACATAATGATGATGTTGATGGTGGGAAGGTTGCTCAGCTGTGTGTGATCACATTTCTGGGTCGGAGAAATGGGGGAGAAAAGAATGTTTCACAGCTCACAGAACGAGCATCGAAAAGCAGTTAAATCAAACCAATGGTTCAGACAGGAAAGGAATATTTCCCTGGAGTTTGAGTAACTGGAAAATGATGGAGTCTGGGAGTAGACAGGAATTTGTGCTAAAGGGCACTTGAAATTTTAAAAACCGTTATATTCAGATAGTTTCAATTATTTTACTTTTATTTATTGTGGAATAAAATTTAACACAAGGTTTGCAAATTTGTTTTTTTGTGATGTAAAGCCAAATGTCAAACCGTCCCTCACTGAAACCTGAGGTAGAGGTGTAATCTCCTGGACAATCCCTGTCCTGCCCACTCCTTCCTCCCTAGGCTCCATGGCTGGATACATACCTGGGAGATAGCAGCAGGAGGAGGCCATCCTGCTCCACCATTCCATGGGAAACAGCTGACCACCCAGCTCAGTCTCCTGTTCCTGCTGTGTTCCAATCCCCTTTCATGACTTTACCTCGAAGAACTATATCTAAGTCCTCCTTTGGTTTCACTGCCTTTTGTTCCAGTGACGTTGCGGTGTTACTGTGTGAGTGTAGGCGGGGGTAATGTGATGGTGCTGCCTCCTGGAGGATGCACTCAGCATCCCTCATCATCCTGCAGTAACATCAACTGGGGTTCAGCAACTAGAGATAGAAACCATTTCCAGGATATGGGCATCACTGGCTCAGCCAGCATTTATTCCCCATCTCTAGTTACCCTTGAGAAGATGGTAGTGAGCTGCTGTCTAGAACCATTCACAGTCCATTTGGCGCAGAGAGACCGACAATGCTGTGTGGGAGAGTGTTGCAGGAGTTTGGCCGAGTGATTCCCCATGTTTGGTTTGTCAAATTCTGTTTAACTTAATCATGATTGGCACATGATTTTGAGATTTCAGTCTGCAAATCCTCACCCTGTATAAAGGAATATATACAGATTAGAAAATTCAGAACAGACAATTTTAGTTTCTCTGGAATATTTTCCCCTTCTGCCCCCCCCCCCCCCCCACAGCAAAGCTGTAACCCTCCAGCCCACTTACTCTCTCCCACCATTCTGACTCTGCTACCCACTAGTGTACACCCTCCCCATTCTCATGGAGTTACTGATAAACAGATCCATGCCACCACTTCCCGTCCCTGGTTAGACTCTGCACCCTTTCTGGGTTCACTTCCTTTCCCTTCAGTTGCTGCAAGTCAATAATGTAACAGCAGAATGAAACAAAAGGAAACAGAAAGGGAGGTGGCAGATCCTGGACAGAAGAGGGTCCTTCAGGCTGGGAGAATGGGTCAGATCCTTCCTTGTTTCCCATTGGTCTATTCCCAGTGTTATGAGGAATTGAGGATGGAACTTGGTCCCATGTGGGTGTGGTGACACTTTGACCCCCCCCCCAACAGATCAATACTATACGCAGATTAGTCCCTCCACCAATCAGTGTGAAAAGCTTTACACTAGTTACGCCAAAGCACTTGCTCTAAAACCCACCCACATTCTTTACATGTACAGTGCCGAGTTTCCCCACACACGTGTGGTCCCTGCCTCAGGAATTGTGGGAGTTGTCATCCCAATGAAGCCTCTGGAGACCTGTCTCTGGAAAATGAAAGAAAGTGGGGCCGGAGGGTGTTGTGTATAGGATATCCATTCAGACACACAGGACATGTGGGCTGTCACTGGGTTGTACTGAGACATCCGCTTAGACAACCCGATTTCTGAGGTAAGGAATATATATTCAGCCAATTGCGGGGTGGGGAGGTTAATAAGGGGCAGCAGATTTTAAGCAGATGTGGCTCAGTGGCCAGCATTGCCTCACAGCCTCTGGGACCTGGGTTTGATTCCAGTTTTAGGAAACTGTGTAGAGTTTACACACTCTCCCCATGTCTGCATGGTTTTGTTTGGTGCCCTGGTTTCCTCCTGCAGTTCAAAGATGTGCAGGTTAGGTGGATTGGTTATGCCAATTACCAATAGGGTCCATGTATGAGCCGATTAGGCAATTAACAACGGGAAATGCTGGGTTACAGGGAATGGGAGGGTCGGAATGGGATGCTCATCATAGGGTGTGGACTCGATGGGTGAATACCCTATTTCTGCACTATAGAGACTCTATTCTATTCTCAGGAAGAAGAATGTACCGATCTCGATATGTTGTGAATCTGTGGATTTCGCTTTTCTAAATGCAGTGGATGCCAGGGCAATGAGCAAATTTACTGAAGGGATACAGATGTTGAATTTGCAATGAGTTTAAGGGTGAGAAAGAGCAGGTGGGAAAATCCAGCTGAGACCGAGGTGAGCTCAATCATCACCGTATTAAATGGTGGGGCTGGTTCGAAGGGCTGCATTGCCTCTCCTGTGCCCAGTGCTCATCTTCTTACGGTAATAACTGGAAAGCTGAATCCAAAACTCACCACCTTCACCAAAGGAGATTTTTGGAAAAAGCAGGATAGTCAGGTGGATTAGTGTTCCAAACCTAGATAGTGAGGAAGCATGTGGGAGATAAAGATTTTGCAATTTTAAACTAAGGGGCGACAGTGATTTATGGTTTTAGATTGTGAGGACATTCACACCGTCCAGAATACTCTGCTGTGAATATCTATCCTGTACTTTACTACAAAAGTTAAGGTCACTGATAACGAAAACCCAAAACACCCAGGAAACATCACCTCACCTTGTAATCTGATAAAGGACTTGTGATAAGTATGGATAAATTTAGAATACAGATGGAAAGCGGGAAGATTAAATCCAATCCTGTGCTTAAACAAAGGAGACTACAACAGGATGAGGCAGGATTTGGTTAATGTAGACGGGCAGCAAAGACTTTATACTGGGACAGTTGACGGACAGTGGAGGAATATCAAGGCAATTTTTCGAAGAGCTCAGCAAAAGTCTATATCAGGGAAAAGGAAGGAATGTAGGAAAGGGAGTAATCTGCCATGAGTGGCTCAGGAAATAAGGGAGTCTATCAATTGAAATAGAAGGCATACAAATTGGCAAAGACCAAGGAAAAATTAGGATATCAGAAAAAAAGTCAAAGTTCGACAGAAAGCTAGATGGGATTGGGGGAGAAAAATGATGAGTAGCTATCCCCAGGGCCAGAATAACAGTTTACACTGCTAGAGGGGAACCTATTGTGCGAGGAACATATGGCCTCTGTAATTGTTAAAGCACTTAACTGTTACCATAGAGATAATCCTGATCAAGTTAAAATTCACTGCACACTCCAAAAGCTTGTTCGTCCAAATAAATTTGTTGGATTATAACCTGTTGTGTGATTTATAACTTTGCACACCCCGCTCCCACACCAGCTCCTCCACATCAGAATCCTGATAGACAGCCCCACTGAAACTGAAGCATCTGTCAGATACTTGAGGGAGCCTTGGGAGCGCGGTGGGAGGGATGTGGTTTAACCACAAACTGCTGAACTGAACTAGACTTTCTAATTGCCGTTGCCATGGAGATAACACTGAGAGACAGTCTCTATTCAAAGTCCCAAACCACAAAGGTATAAGAATGGGAGCTGTACATCGGACAGATGGGGAGTTACCCGATACTGCCTAAATGCGTTTTGCATGTATGCTATCCATGTAACTGCCATGTTTCATCAATAAATGCTCAAAGAAGACCTCTCAGAGTTCTGTACCTAGTTATTGCTATCCAGCAGGGTTTAGGAATATGAGTACACAGCAGTCAGTCTTCACAGTAGAGGATACGAAGAACATGCCAGTAATTGATAAAGGGAGTGAGGAAGGTGAGGACCTAGAAACAACCATTATCACGAAAGAGTTAGAGAGGCAAGCTAATGGAGCTAAAAGTAGACATTGCCCTAATGGAATATATCCCAGGGTGCTACCAGAAATAGCGGGAGAAATATTAAAAAGACTTGGAGTCAGAGCCCTACAGCAGAGACAGGCCCTTTGGCCCAAACTGACTAGAACGTCCATCCACACTAACCCCATTTCCCTGCACTTGGCCCATCTGCTTCTGACCCTTTGCTATCCATGTATTTGTCCAAATGTCTTTTACATGTTGTGAGTATACCCACCTCAACCACTTCCACTGGCAGCTCATTCCATATACATACCACCCTCTGTGTAAAACAGTTGCCCCTCAGCTTCCCTTTTATTCTTTTTCCTTTAACCTTAAACTGATGCCCTCCAATCCTGGAGTCACTGGGAAAAAGACTGAGTGCATTCACGTTTTCCATGCCTCTCATGGTCTAATACACTTCTAGAAAAGAACCCCCTCAGTTTCCTCTGTTCTAAACATAAAATCCTCACTTGTCCAACCTCTCCCTATAGCTCAGAACCTTGAGCCCTGACAACATCGTTGTAAATTTTCTGCATGTCTTACAGTTTAATAACTGAATCCTACACTGCGTTCATCACATTTCCAGTGTTTCCCCACGGCGCTGGAACCGATGTGACAACGCCAATGGATTACAATTCATGATCGAGAATGAACTCCTTTACAACAATCCCGTTTTCATAATATTTCCCAAGGTGCAGGTATCCTTGTGTCTTTCTGGTTTTATGGTTAATTAAAGACTTGTCCTTTTACAAAGCCAAGCTGTGGCTTAATTATTCCTGGGAAATGTGCCATGATTTTTCAGAATTTCAAAAACAAATGAAGTCTCTCTCCACAGTCACCATGCTGACATGGACTTGGCTGTGTCTCAGTAATTTTTTCCCAGCCACACAGATTTGAAATATTCACCCACGGACAGAATACACACCTTTCCTTCCACATGAAAAGGCCAATGATATTCAGATCGGCACGGATCAAGTAACTATCTGATCTGAACATGATGTTCAAATCCACCATTTCAGTACTCTACAACAGAAAAAACAAGTTACCACTGTTAATACAGGATGGAAATTCATAAGACAATTATAGTGTTAAACTGTATTTTCCTCGTTCCCCCGAAGCTTTAAATCTCAGTCTCACAATTTCTCTCTTTTGTGACCGAAATCCAAATAATCTCCCCATTCCTTTCCTCCACACCCAGTTCTGACACTGGCTCTCCTCTCATTGAATCCAGTTTCCTAGCTCCTGTCTGCAGACTAAGAACCAAATCAATGAGTCCGACATTGCGTCCACTGTGAAGGGGAGGGGGGGGGTGGAAAGAGGGTTTGAATCCTCTGATGACAACCATCCTGAATGCATTGTTTCCTGCATGCTCTGTGAAGCTTATCATGTGGTTGAGTATTTTCCCACCCCTCATTCACTCCGATTGGTTGAAGGACCAACTGGCACATCCTGGTCCTCCAGCCCCGTTCCCCCGACTCTTATTGGTCCTGCGCTGACATCAATAATCCGAGGCCCAGTGTGGGCTGGAGCATGCTCAGTGCTTCCTGCTTTTGCTGCTGTTCATCAGGTATAAAAGAGAGAGGGCTCATCCCGTTTCTCCTAATGTCAGACATTAACAACAACTACCTGCAGTGTATGGAGCCTTTCACATTGACAAATCTCCTACACTGCTTCATGAATGATGGAAATGTTGATTAAAGAGAACGATTTTAGATACATCTTTAAGGCGGACAGAGGGGGTGAGGGAGGATATTCCAAAGGTTTGTGTCCTCGGCAGCTCCAATCGTGGAGTGATGTAGGTGGGCAACAGCTTACAATGGAGACAGTTAGTGGCTAACCATAGGTTAACAACCTCATGTCGTAGCCCCCTACCCCACACACCAGGCCTTGTTCTCACAGCCTGTCATTACACACTACCTATGGTTAGCCACTAACAGTCTCCATTAAACAGCTAATCAGCCTCCCCCAGTCAGATCGTTATCCACTCCTTAATCCAACTGTTCTTCTCACTATATTCCAAACTATCCTTTACTCCTTACATCCTCCCCCCACACGATCTTCTGCATATAAACTAATTTTTTTCTCTCAGTAACATCGGTTCTGTGGAAGGGACACCGGATCTTAAACTTTAACTCTGATTTCTCTCACAGATGCTGCCAGACCTGCTGAGCTTCTCCAGAACCTCCTGGTTGTTGTTTCTGATTTACAGCATCGGCAGTTCTTTTGGTTTTAATTTACCCGGAGTTTGTAATTCAGGTCCGACAGCCTCTGTCCCAGTCCCTGCTGTCTCTCCCACCCCAACCCAGTGACACTGCACCTGCACAGCTCATGGACAGGTGTTGTCTTGCTGGCCACACCCCTCATTCACTCCCATTGGCTGCAGGACCACACAGACTCTCCTCCCATTGGTCTGGAGCTGCCGTTAATCAAGCCAGACCCCATTGTGATGAGAGTGGACCGCTAATCCCTTTCTCTGCCCTGGGATGAGCTTCATCATTCACAGTGAATGGGGCAGTATCATAGAGCACAGGGGCTGGGGGCTATTCAGCCCAGTTGGGGCTGTACTCTCTCCCTCTGGAGATGCTGCAAATCTGTCCCAAGTCCCCTCCCATGTGCCCATGTCCCCACAAATCTTTCCTGAAAAAGTAAAATTCCAAGTCTTTTCGAGAATACACGCTGAATCTGTGTCGTTCAGACTGTTCCAGATGCTCAGATCTTACTGAGTAAAATAGTGTTCACATTTTCACCTTGTATTATTTGCCAATTACTTGAAAGTAGTTACTAAAAATTGTGACAGTGTTAACAATTCCTCTCTCTCTCTGAAAATTCAAAACCTTGGAATTAAATCTGCACCAGTTCGAAATCACTGCTTCACCTTCTCAGCTCCAAGGATAATTATCTGTGCTTCAGCGAGCTCTCCACAAAAGAGAGGAATGCATCTTAATTTATTAAGATCAAAGAAACAGACATTTGGTCCAATTCGTGCGTGCCAACAAGGAATCCCAAACTAATGGATTCCCATTTACCATCTATTGGCCTGCATCCATCAAAACCTTTCCTATTCATGTACCAAATTGGAAGCCTTTTAAATGTTGTGATTTTATCAGCCTCCGCTATTTCATCTGGTAGCTCCTCCCATCCACACACCACACTCAGCTTGAAAACGTTGCCATTTAGATCCCTTTTAAATCTTTGCCCTCTCAACTTAAACCCATGTGCTCTAGTTTTGGACCCACCTAACCTGAGGAAATAGGACCCCAGCTGCTCACCTTATCCACGCCCCTCGTGATTTTATAAATCTCCATGAAGTCACCGCTCAGTCTTTGACTCTCCAGAGAAAATAGCCCCAGCCTATTCAGCCCCTCCCTGTAGCCCAAATCCTCCAATCCTGGTAACGTTTTTGTAAATCTTGTCCAAACCTTTTCAAGTTTCACAACATCCTTCCCAGAACAGGGAAATTCAAACTGAAAACAGAATTCCAGAAGTGGTTAATCAATGTCCTGACGAGCCACAATATGACGTCCCAGCTTCTGTATTCAATGTATTGACCAATAACGGAGAGCGTTAATGGAGTCCCATTTGCCAGCAGTTCACCCTTATCCTTCTAAATCCTCCCTCTTCATGTGCCCAATCAGATGCCTGATTCCAAGAACAGGGAGATTGGAACTGAAAACAGAATTCCACAAGAGCTGTAATCAGTGCCCTGTACAGCTACAATATGACGTCACAACAGCTGCATTCAATGCATTGGCCAATAACGGGGAGCGTACCAAATGCTGCATTCACTCCCCTGCCTACCTGTGACTATACATTCAAGGAACTATGAACCTGCACTCCAAGATCCCTTTGTTCAGCAACTTTCCCCAAGACTTTACCATTAAGTGTAACAGTCCTGCTCTGATTTGCCTTTCCAAAATACAACAGCTCACATTTACCTAAATTGAACTCCGTCTGCCATTCCTTGCTCCAATGGCCCATCTGATCAAGATCCTGTTGTATTCTGAACTAACCTTCTTCACTGTCCACTACACCTCCAATTTTGGTGTCTTCTGTAAACCTACTGACCATACCTCAAATATTCACATCCAAGTCATTTATTTAAGGGCCCAATATCCATCCTTGCAGCACACTGCTGCTCACAGGCCTCCAGTCCGCAAAGCAACCCTCCATCATCATCCTCTATCTCCTACCTTCAAGGTAGTTTTGTAATGGCTTGTTCTCCCTGCATTCCATGTTATCTAACCCTGCTAACCAGTCTGCTTTGTGGAACCTTGTTGAATGTCCATATAAATAGCATTCACCGCCTGGCTTAATCAATTTTCTTTGTCACTTCAAAACACTCACTCAAGTTAGTGAGACACAATTGTGCATGTACAAAGCCACATTGCCTTTCCCTGTCATTCCTTACCTTTCCAAATAGATGGATATCCTGTCCCTCAGAATTCCTTCCAACAACTTGCCTGCCACTGACTTCAGGCTCACTGTTCTCTTGTTCCATGGCCCCTCCTTACCACCTTTTTAAAATAATGGCACCTCACCTGTCGCTATACAAATATCACAGGAGAGGCCCAACAATCACTTCCCTAGATTTCCAGAAAGTTCCAGGATACACCTGATCAGGTTCCAGGGCATTATCCACCTTGATGCAATTTAAGACACCCAGTACCACCTCCTCTGTAACATGGACACTTTCAAGTTATCACTGTTTATTTCTCCAAACTCTCAAGCTTCCATATACTTCTCCAGTAAAAATGAAGTGATATATTTGCATATCGTTCGCACCCCGCGTGGTTCCATTGACAGCCTTGTTGACCTTTAAGGGGTCATATTGTCTGGTCCAGTTAATCTTTTGTCAGTGATATATTTGTTTAATCTCTTTGGATTCTATGCCAGGACATCCCAGAAAGGCCTACTACAAGGACCGTAATTTTCCTCCGACTTGATCAACAATGCCCTCCAACACATACACTCGACTTCCCGCACCTCCGCCTTTACCCCACCCCTCCAGCCACAATAAAGAATACAACCCTGTGGTCTTCATCTTCCACCCCACTAATCTCCAGATACAGCGCATTAACCTCTTATTTCTGCTACCTAAAGTCAGACCCCACCAGAGACATATTTCCCTCCCCACCCCTATCTGCATTCCACAGAGACCATTCCCTCTGCACCTCCCTTGTTAGGTCCACACCCTCCCACCAACCCACACTCCACACCCTTGACCCTCCCTTGCCGCCACGGGAAATGTAAAACGTGCAGCCACACCTCCCTCTGACCAAGACCCCAAAAGGATCTTTTCACATCAGGCAGAGATTTGCCTGCACATCCCAAAACCTCATATACTGCATCTGGACACTATAGGGAATTTAACATGGTTCATCCAACTAACCTACACATATTTGGACTGTGGGAGTAAATTGGAATATCCGAAGGAAACCCTAACAAACACTGGGGAGAATGTGTCAACTCCAACACAGACAGTTGCCCGAGGCTGGTATCAAACCCAGGTCTCTGTTGCTGAGGAAGCAGCGCTAACCACTGAGCCACAATACTGTGGGATCTTGGGTGCTGATGCGCTGCCCCACTGATACCTCAGTCACTCACCCTGCCTCACTTCCTAAGAGGCAGTGATGACGGAGTGAAATTATCGCTAGACAGTTAATCCAGACACCCAGATAACGTTCTGGGGACCTGGTTTGAATCCCATCACGGCAGATTTGGAACGTGAATTCAATAAATATCTGGAAAAAATAATCTAGTGACGACAAGGAATCCATTGTCAATTGTTGGAAAATCCCATGTGGTTCACTCATGACCTTTAGGGAAGGAAAATGCCATCCTTACCTGGTCTGGTCTGCATGGGACTCCAGACCTATAGCAACGTGGTTGACTCTTAACTGCCCTCTGGGTAAACGCAGTATTAAATGCTGGCCGAGCCAGTGACTGCCTCATCCTGTGAATGAATAAAGAAAACAGGTCAGGTTTTGTTCCTTCTCTAGTAGGTACATCCTACAAACTGAATCAGAAATGTTCTCGTACACACTGAACAAATACCTTTCCATCCAAGCACTTAACACTACAGCACTCCGAGGCTAAGTTGGTAAAGTTAAAACCCCTTATCATTGCATCCATATTATTCTTACAGATAACTGAGGTCTTCTGGTAAAATTGTGTCTCAATTCCCCGCTGACTATTGGGAGAGAGTCTATAATACAATCCCAGTAAGATGGTCATCCCTTCGTATTTCTCAGTACTGCACAAGTAACTTGTCTGGATGTACTCCCAAGAATATCCTACCGAAGCCCAGCAATAATGCTATCCCTAATCAAAAACACCTCTCTCCCTGCTCTGTTGGTCCCTTTCTATCCTTGCTATAGCATCTATACCCTGGAACATTAAGCTGCTAGTCCTACCCATCCCTGAGTGATGCCTCTGCAATTGCTGTAATATCCCAGTGCCATGTTCAAAACCATACCCTGAGCCCACCTGCCCGACCTGTCAGGTCTCTTGCACTGAAATAAATGCAGTGCAACTGCTCCGTTGCACCTCATTCTGTAGCTTGCTCTTGCCTGCCTTGACAGTCTGACCGGTGAACAGTACCAGCCTCAGACTCACCTCTTTTCTCACTATCTCTTTAGGATTACCCCGACTCCCTCACTGGTTTAATGCCTCCAGAGTGGCACTAGCAAATCTCCCTGCTCGTCAGGACCCCATGCTTTCACCTTCCTATGCCATTGGTACCAATGTACAATGACCTCCCAATGGTTATTTTCCCTTTTGAGAATATTCTGCTCCCTCAGGGAGATATCCTTGACACTGGCACCAGGGCAGCACCACCCCATTCTGATGTCTCACTGTCAGCTGCAGAAACGGCAGACTGTGCCCCTGACTAGAGAGTCCCCTATCACCATCGATCGTGTGGAACTGGATATACCTCACATTATGTTAGAAGCCAGTCTCAGTACCAGTAACTTGGCTGTCAGTGCTACATTCCCCTGAAAGTCTATTACCACCTACATTTTTCAAAACAGTATACTTGTCTCAGATGGGGATAGCCACAGGAGACTCCTGCAGTACCTACCTACCCTCCTAGCTTTCCTGGAGGTAACCCATCTACCTGACTGTATCTGCAGTATCCTGCATTCCGGAGACTGCCACCTATCATACCACCCGGCTCCTGTCAATTCCTCACTGCCTTTAATCACTCCTTCACCAATCCATGTGATCCAATAGGATTTGCAATCACACTTGCTGCAGACAATCATCAGGATCATTGAAACTCTCCCTAATCTTCCACATCCGACAGGAACAGCACACCACTCTACAACAGGCCATCTCTCTGCCTTAACAACCTACAGACCAAGACAAAGACACAGTCTTACTGCTCGGAAAATACTGCCCGAGAATAACTTAATGCTTACGTTTTATATCTTAAACATTTAATCAAGAGACTGTAAGACATTAAAAAGAAATCCGCACCTTGCTTATTATTGTAGATTTAATAAAATCAAACTGACTAAGATTGATATTTGAAGAGACTGAAACTCACTGAGCTGATCCCCAGCTCTGAGTACTTCCAAGGGGAGGTCTCTCTGAGGGCAGCTGTGAAATGTCACTGTTTCTCTTCTCTGCCGGCTCCATTTCCAGAGAGGTTTTTAACTTCACAGCAAGTCAGCTCAGAGAGGTCACTGCTTGGTTTTATTCACTGGGGGTTGCCTTTGCTGCCCAGACCAATATTTATTGGCCACCTTCACTTGTCTTGGAGAAAGTGGTGGTTAACCGCCTCCCTGAAATGCTGCAGTCCATGTACACCACAGTAATGTTTTTCATCCCCAACCAAATTTCTGTTGATTGACCTTTTGGAGAGGCCGACATATGGACGTTGCAGAATTTTATCTTAAAAATTGTACATGTAGAATGATGGAACTTTCTTTGAAACATTGCTAATGAGGGAGGCAATGGCTTTATGGTATTCCTGCCAGATGAGTGACATGTGCAATGTTCCGAGGATTAGAGTTAGAATCCCAACGTGGCTGATGGTTGCATCAGAATTCAATACAATCCCGAGTGAAAAGGCGAATGATGACCATGAAACTATTGCCGATTGTTAGAAAACCCATCTGGTTCACTCATGTCCTGTAGGGAAGGAAACGGTCATCCTCACCTGGTCTGGCCTACATGTGACTCCAGACCCACAGCAATGTGGTTAGCTCTCAACGTCCCTCAGGAAAAATACATTAAAAACTGTTAACAAATACTCCGCAGGTATCACTTAAAAACTGGCTGTTCACATTAGGACCATGTGAATTTCTGAACGGCCTGAACTAAAACTGAGTTTTAGTTTCATCTTCTCCCTGTCTCACATCAGTCTGTTTACACCCAACTCCAAAACACACTCATTGAGCCAAGCAGCCCTCACAGTGCAGCCCTGTCATTTTCACTGTCTGCTCACACCTACACTGCCCTCAGCCTCCTGTACTGTTCCAATGCATCTCAATGGGTGTTCAGGGACAGCATCTTATCTTTTGATTCAGCCCTTTGTAACCCCAGAGTCAACATGGACGTCACCAGTTTCTGAATGAACAGACAGTTGTCAGAAGCTGGAACATTCCACTTGAAAAGGTACTGGAATTTGAGTCCAAAAGGACTTTTAATGGGAAGTTTGCAGTTAATTGAAAATATGACGCTTACAGCTTAACATCATGAAGTGGGTGATTGGGTCTAAATCTGAGAGTTCTTACAAAACGATGAGGTGTAATTTGGATAAATCTGTGCTCCCTCTCAGGCCAATATCTCCTTCCTCAGCTGCAGGGCCCAGAACAGAGCACACACCCAAAGGGTGATCCAACCACGAATTTGTACATCTTTCTGATAAACAAAAATATTGGAGACATTTTCCCACAAACAGAACTGACAAACCTTTCTCCGTCCACAGTCAAATGCAAATGATATTCAGATCCCGATGACTCCATTGACTGTAAAAACTTGCTTTTGAGATCCCAGCTTCAATTATTCTGATTTAATATCCTATGAAACGAATTCACAAAACAAAACTCACAGTCAGTGCAGGTAGAATATAAAGACATACTTTTCTCTTGGTATGTGCTTGATGTGTAAATGCCTCTCTTCAAATCACACCCCCCCCCCATCCTTGGAAGAGGACATGTCCATGCCCCTCACTGTACCCTGCCCCCAATAAAGATGGAGCCCATGTCCCAGGACCTATCACCGCCTGAGGGCCGCAGCCATTTTCCCATCTGCTGCAAACGCGGGAAAGAGTTTCTAATTCAGACTTACCGCACAGAGTGTAATTAATACTTCGCAGTCTAAAGTGACTCATTATCTCCCTGTCTCCGAGGCCACTCTCCCCTTCCCTGTTTGCCTGTCCCACACTCACCAACGGCTGAGTCACGTGGCACTGCATCGGCGGAGTTACTGGTGACGTGTCAGCCCACTGGCCACGCCCCTCATTCACTCCCATTGTTTGGATGACCATCTTTATCACTTGGTCCACCAGTCCCACCCCCTTTTCCTATTGGTCCGAAGCTGCCATCAATCAGCTGGACCCCATTGTGAGGTCAGTGGTGGGATCCTCCCCCCTGCCTGAATCAAACCCGGAAGGTGGATGGATGGTGTCAATCAGGAACAACAAGCAGGAGGTGCTGGGAAAGCTCAGCAGGTCTGGCAGCATCTGGGAACAGGAATCTGTCCAGTGGCCCTTCCTCAGAACCGATGGGAGCTGGGAACATTAGAATCCTGAGTGTGGAAACAGGCCATTCGGCCCAAAAAGTCCACAGCGTCCCTCCGAATGGTATCCCACCCAGACCCATTCCCCTACCCTATTACTGTATATTCCTCCTGACTAATGCACCTAACCTACACATCCCTGAGCATTATGGGAAATTTAGCTTGGCCAATTCAACTAACCTGCAGATCTTTATACTGCAGGGGATAGGGGTTAAAGAGTAAATAATAGGCAGGGACAGGACCCAGAGAGAGACCGGAACATTTGGAAAGACAAAGGAGTGGAATATGACCTGGCTGGGAGGGTGCATAGCTGTTAATGGAGGGGACAGGAACCTTTGTCTGGCAGCATCTCAGTGGAGGTGGCGGAAATGGCGACTGATGATCGACGTTCTGCTGCAAAAACAGACCCCGAGCTTCCAGCTGCCTGTCACTTTAACACACGAGCCTGTGTGGAATGAACTTCCAGAGAAAGTGGTAGCTGTGAATACAATTACAATATTGAAAAGACATTCAGATACGTACATAAATAGGAAATATTTGGATGGATGTGGACTAAGCGGAGGCAGATACAATTAGTTCAGTTTGGAATTATGTTTGGCATGGACTGGTTGGACCACACGGCCTGTTTCCTTGCTGTATAACATTATGACTAATCCTCACTAACTCTAAATTCCGCCATTCACGAATCTCCCGATCACTGTCACCTCATCCAGCTTCACAACTCTTCCTTATTTATATAATTCCTCACCAGCCACAGAACGCTCCCTATCTCATGTTCTCCAGTTTCTCAAATCTCTGCGATATGTGCCTTTCTTTAGTTCCAGCCTTGAGGATGCCCTCATTCACTCCGATTGGTTGGAGGACAAACTGGTATGATCTGGTCCTCCAGTACTGCCCTCTGGCCCTATTGGGCTGTGCTGACATCAAGCATTCAGGGCCCATTGTGAGGGGAGTGGTGGGATCCTCCCTCTCTCTGCCCTCGAATGAGCTTCAACATTCACAGTCAATGGGCAGTGTCACAGAGCACAGGGGCTGGGGGCTAGTCAGCCCATTGGGGCTGTACTCTCTCCCTCTGGAGATGCTGCAAATCTGTTCCAATTCCCTTCCCATTTGCCCATAGCCCCCCAAATCTTCCCTTAAAAAGTAAAATTCCAAATCTGTTTATGAATAACTGCTGAGTGTGGGTCCAACTGCCATTCAGACTGTTCCAGATGCTCAGAACTTACTGAATAAAATAATGTTCACATATTATTTACCAATTACCTGAAAATAGTCACTAAAATTGTGACATTGTTAACAATTCCCCTCTCTCTGCAAATTAAAATATCCCAGAAACAAATCTGCACTTGGTCAAGATCACTGCTTAACCTTCTCAGATCCAAGGACAATTATCTGTGCTTCTGCTAGCTCTCCACAAAAGAGGAACAAAGTGCCATAGAGATGTACAGCACAGAAACAGATCTTTGGTCCAATTTGTCCATGCCAACTAGGAATCCTCAGCAAATGGAGCCCCATTTGCCAGCTATTGGTCCGTAGCACTGGAAACCCTTCCTATTCATGTACCCAATCGGATGCCTTTCAAATGTTGTAATTGTATCAGCCTCCACTACATCATCTGGCAGCTCAGTCCACACACACACACCACACACAGCTTGAAAACTTTGCCCCTCAGATCCGTTTTAAATCTTTGCCCTCTCAACTTAAGCCCATGCGATTTAGTTTTGAACCCACCTAACCTGGGGGGGAAAAGACCCTGGCTGTTCACCTATACATGTCCCTCATGATTTTATAAATCCCCATGAAGTCACCTTTCAGTCTTTGATTCTCCAGGGAAATTAACCCCAGCCTATTCAGCCTCTCCCTGTAGCCCAAATCCTCCAACCCTAGCAAAGTCATTGTAAATCTTGTCTGAACTCTTTCAAGATTCACAACATCCTTTCCAGAATAGGGAATTTCGAAGTTAAAACATAATTCCTGAAATGGCTTAATCAATGCACTGTCCAGCCACAATTTGACGTCCCAGCTTCTGTCCTCAATGCATTGACCAATAAATATAAATATACGAAACACTACCTTCACTACCCTGCCTATCTATGACTGTACTTTCAAGAACAATGAACCTGCTCTCCATGGTCTCTATGTTCAGCAACATTCCCATGGACTTTACCATTAAGTGTATGAATCCTGCCCTGATTTGCCTTTCCAAAATCTAACAGCTTACATTTGTCTAAATTGAACCCAGTCTGCCATTCCTCGCCCCAATGGCCCATCTGGTCAAGATCCTGTTGCATTCTAAACTAACCTTCTTCATTGTCCACTACACCTCCAATTTTGGTGTCTTCTGTAAACCCAATATCCATTTCTGCAGCACACTGCTGCTCACAGGCCTCCAGTCCACAAAGCAACCCTCTTTCACCACCCTCTGCCTCCTACCTTCAAGCCAGTTTTTTTATCCAAATGGCTAGTTCTCCCAACATTCCATGTTATCTAACCTTGCTAACTAGTCTGCTTTGTGGAACATCATTCAGTGTCCATATAGACAAAGTCCACAGTCTGCCTTCATCAATCATCTTTGTCACGTCTTCAAAAAAAACTCAATCAAGTTAGACAGAAAAAAATTCCCACACACAAAGCCACGTTAACTATCCCTAATCATTCCTCGTCTTTTCAAATATATGTAAATCCTGTCCCTCAGAATCCATTCCAACAACTTGCCTGCCACAGACTTCAGGCTCACTGTTCTCTTGTTCCCTGGCCTTTCCTTACCACCTTTTAAATAATGGCACAGGTCTTCCAGCACCTCACCTGTCCCCAATGACAATATAAATATCTCGGAGGGGCACTGCCATCAATTTCCTAGCTTTCCACAAATGTCTGGGATACACCTTAACAGGTCCCAGAGATTTATCCACCTTGCTACGATTTAAGACATCCAGTACTACCTCCTCTGTAATATGGCCAGGAGCCGGGCAACAGTGGACAATTCATTTACAGAAAGGTCTGTGAATGTAATAGTAAAATACTAAACAGAGCAAAAATACACTCAGAGACTGAGGAAGCTAGATAATGAACAAGTGGACATCAAGGAGCTCAGAGGCGAATCAGAGCAGTGTTCACTTTTATGATCCCACAGTCAGAGATGTCTAGCACCAAAACAGACTCTTCAGTCCAACCAGCCTATGCCAACCAGATATTCAAACCTAATCTATTCCCATTTGCCAGCACTTGGCCGGCATCCCTCTGAACCCTTCCTATTCAAGTGCCTTTGAAATGTTACAATTTTTGTTGCCCTTTAGGCTCCTGTTGAATTTTCCCCTCATACCGTAAACATATATCCTCTAGTTCTGGGCTTCACCACCCCAGGGTAAACACCTTCTCTATTTACGCTATCCATGCCCCCTCACGATTATATAAATCTCTTCAAAATTACACCTCAGCCTATGACACTCCAGGGAAAATGGCCCCAGCCTATTATGCCTCTCCCTGCAACTCAAATCCTCCAACCCTGGCAACATCCTTGAAAATCAATTCTCAAACCTTTCAAGTTTCAGTGCCTCCTTCTGATAAGAGACCAGAATTGCACACAATATTCCAATAGTGGCCTAACCAATGTCCTGTCCAGCTCCCTTTGTCAGCGCTCTGACTAATAAAGGGAAGCATACCCAATGCCGCCTTCACTATCCTGTGACTCTACTTTCAAGGAACTGTGAACCTGCATTCCAAAGTCTCTTTGTTCAGCAAGACTCTCCAAGACCTTACAATTCAGTGTGAGTCCTGCTCTGATTTGCTTTTCTAAAATGCTGCACCTCACATTTATCTAAATTAAACCCGATCTGCCACTCCCAATCCCATTGGTCCATCTGATCAATATCCCATTGTATTCTGAGACAACCTTATCACTGACCACAATACCAACAATTTTAGTGTCCCCGGCAAACTTACTAACTGTACCGCCTCTATTCACATCCAAATCATTTAAATGAATGACGAAACAAACCCAGAGAAAAACAAAAATCCATTTCCCTGGGTTTGTATAAGAACATAGGAGTGGAAATAAGGCCATTTGGCCCATCGAGTCCACTCCGCCATTCAATCATGGCTGATGGGCATTTCAACTCCACTTACCCGCATTCTCCCCGTAGCCCTTAATTCTTCGAGACAACAAGAATCTATCAATCAATCTCTGAATGTGCTCTGTGTAAATCCTGCCCTATGACTCTCTATCAGGGAGAGCTGCACATACACCCCTCTGAACTTTGCCCCCTACAAAGATGGCGGCTGCACGTGTCCAGTGAATCGTTGCCCCGAATAAAGATGGCGGCGCTTACTCGAGTCAATCGCGAAATGAGGTATTTTCCGGTTTACTGCAAAAACGAGACTAAGTTTTCAAATTTGTATTTTCCGATGAGCACCAAATGTTGGTAAACCCTCTAAGCCCATACCAACACCATTTCCCTCCCGCTTGCTGCTGTTTATTCCTTTCCTTACCGACAGCTCTCCGCCCGCACATCCGCGCGGTCCGCGAGGATGATCACGTGGTATAATCAGGTCCCGCCTCTCGTTCACTCTGATTGGTCGGAGGACCAGGTCCTCCAGCCCCGCCCCTGTCCTTTCATTGGTCCGCTGCTGACATCAATCATCCTGGGACTATTGTTGGCTGGAGCATGCGCACTGCTTCGTGGCTTTTGTTGCTGTTCACAAGTTACAAGTGTGAGGGACAAAGTTAAAAACACACAACCACCTGATGACGCAGCAGCAGCGCTAGTGCTTCCAAATAAACCTGTTGGACTATAACCTGATGTTCTGTGAATTTTAATTTTGTCCATCCTAATCCAACACCAGCACCTCCAAGTCACGAGTGAGGGAGGAATGTATAACATAAGAACTAGGAACAGGAGAAGGCAATCCTGCCCCTTGAGCTTGCTCTGCCATTCAATAAGATCATGGCTGATCATTTCGTGGACACAGAACCATTTACCCAAGTTCTCACCGTATTTCTTTTTTAAAAGAAAAAGCAACCTTAGCTTTAAAACGTTTACTGAACGAGCATCAACTACTTCCCTGGGCAATGAATTCCATTGAGGTTAAGAAGTTCCTTCTCAATTCAGTCCTAAATTTGCTGCCTCTAATCTTGAGTGATGCCATCTTGTCCTAGATTCACCTGCCAGTGGAAACATCCTCTCTACTTCTATTTATCCATTCCATTCATTATTTTATATGTTTCCATTCTTCTGAATTCCAATGAATATAATCCCAATCTACTCCGTCTCTGTTAAGCCAACCCCCTCAACTCGGACAGCTAATGATCCGCATGATTCACCCATGATCCTGTGCATTTATGCATTCCTGATGAAGGGCTCTGGCCCGAAACGACGAATTTCCTGTTCCTTGGATGCTGCCTAACCTGCTGTGCTTTAAACCAACAACACATTTCCAGCTCTGATCTCCAGCAGCTGCAGACCTCATTCTTTACCCCATTTATGAATATTCATATCTACTCTCCGATAACCTCAGGCACATGCGCAGTTTGGTTCCTCTGTGGAGCATGCGCAGTGTCACAATTGATCACGACAGAGAGAGAGATGGAGCTGCTTTCTCTGGCAGCGGCTGCGATCGGCTTCAGAGAGCGGCGCTCAGAGCCGGTGTGTGGGAGCCTCGCTGGGAGAAAGGAGCGGAGAGAATTCACAAGTGCGGGATACAGGTTAAAAAAAAAACGACAAAGCCCCTCCAGGCCCGGGGAAGGAGGTGGCGGTCTCTGATCAGGGAAAGGGCCCAGGGTCACGGCCGCCATTTGTTTAAGGGAAGAGGAGCGCGGGCCTCAGGGCCGCCATTTTGAGAAGGTCAAGGTGCAGGAGGGCGGGGCTCTCGGGTCTGTAGAACAATCAGAGGAAAGGGAAGCCCCATTGTTATTGATGAATTCCATGAACACAGCGTCACTGGGCGGTCCCGCAGGAATCTCCTCTCTCAGTCCCTGCTGTGATGTTTCACCCCCCAATCACAACCAGCAGCTCTCCTCCTCTCTCAGCTCCCCTTCTGTCCTTCCTGCAGCATCTGTCCCCTGGGGCATTGAGCTGCCTGTCCTGTCCCTCCCTCAGCTGTTGTTCTGTAATCCCTGTGATATCCCAGTCCCATCTTAGGTTACTTCACTAAGGACATCAATGCACCCGATGGATTTCTTTTAACATCAACAATTGTTTAATACTCATTTACAGGTTTTTAATTACATCTTTTTTAAAGAGTTCAATTTTCATTAATTCATGTGCAATGGTTTCTGGATAAATTGCCTCACAATAATGACATTAGACCATCACTTCGTCTGCTCCCAGGTTGCGCATCCCATTGTAGCATGAATTGAAACCCTTTGTTCCTGCACAATTGTTTGATCCTGTGCTGTGGTAATATCACTCAGTATCCCTCCATGTGGTATCCCTCCCTGTGTGGGTCTAATTGCTGCCTCTGTCAGTGTCTCTCTCTCTTGCAGCTACTCCAGATCCTGAGCCAACAGAACTCTCCAAAGAGTTGAGGAAACACAGACCAGGAATGGAGACTGGGATTTTCCAGATCTCTATGGGCTCAGTGCCATTCTACATGTGTATCCCTCGCAGCATCAGTCTAATTTCCCATTCTGTCTGTTTCTGTGTCTTCTACAGGTATTCAGGAAGTTCCTAATTTAATAGACTTGCCAGCTGCTGGTTGGGAAGATGGTTGTCAGCCAGAGAGATAACGGTCAGGAGCCTTCAATAAATCCTGCTGTCAGGTAAGATCATTCCAGTGTGCAGAGCAGAAAGCAATGAGAGAGCTCCAATCATCAGCTAACAGGACATGACATAGATGTAGTGCTGAAGGCAGAGCACAGTACAGACACACTGAAGGCGCAATCACCACCTTTACTTTAAGTTTGTTGTACTGAGACAGTATCGGGAGTTCCCATTTTTCAATCCAGGCATGTGCTGTCTTGGTGAGCACCAGGACAATTCAGGGGAAAGCAGGCCTGCAATGAGAGGGTGGTAATGCTGCCTGGGATCTTTCTGTTCCCTATTCCTTTTCCAACACTGTATCTATGGCTTGTCTTTTGGACCAGTGTCTTCAATCATTCTAATTCCTATAACAGTTCCTATCTCGGTCATCTCCTCACTAATTACTTCACATATTTGAAACCTTCAGTCCAGATGACCATCCATATCGCTGTAACCTGATTCAGTCTCTACAACATGCCTTGTCTCGATAGTCTCCTCCTCCAACAACTGGAGACATAGGGTCTGTGTCTGTGCTGCATGACTCTTCGGCTGAGGTTTCTGAAATGGAATGAGTCGCATTTGCCTGTGTATGGCCCATGTCCCTTCAAATCCTCTCCACTCCGTGTGCCTGCCCAAGTGTCTTTTCCATGTTGTAATTGTACTTGCTTCTACCATTCCCTCTGGCAGTCCATTCCGTCTATGCACCATCCTCTGTGGATAATGTTGCCCCCCAGCTCCCTCTTTAAATCCTTGCTCTCTCACCTCACGTTTATTCCTCTAGCTTTGGACTCACCTACCCTTGGCTGTTCACTTTACTTAGGCCCTACATGGTTTCATAAACTTTTATAACGTCATCCCGTGATGTCCTCTGTCCAGGAGAAATATTGACGACAATGTTACAAATATCTCCAACTCATGTACTCAGTGCTCTGACCAATGAAGACAAGTGTGCCCAAATGCCACTTTCCCTTCCTGTCCCCCTGTGATGCCAGTCCAAGAAACAATGTAACTGCACCCCTTGGGCTCTCTCTGTCCAGGACCCGACCATTAACTGTATTAGTCCTCCCTGTTTTGTCTGAACTAAATCCAACACCTGAATGCATCTCCATCTTCCATTCCTTGGCCCACTGGCCCAGTTGATTAACATCCCCTTCAATAACTATATTCCCTGCCCATTCTTCCACTATTGGTATTCGCAAACATACTAATCGGGACTCCTATGTTTTGACTCAAATTGTTTACATAAATGGTGTGCAACAGTGGTCCCAGCACCAATCCTTCCAGCACACCGCTGGTCAGCAATCTAAACAACAGCCCTCTCCCACCACCCTCTGTCTCCCACTGTCATCCCATTGTGTATCCCATTGCTGGCTAGCTCTCCCTGACCCCTTGTGATCTACGAGGAGAAAGTGAGGACTGCAGATGCTGGAGATCAGAGCTGAAAATGTGTTGCTGGAAAAGTGCAGCAGGTCAGGCAGCATCCAAGGAACAGGAATTTGACGTTTCGGGCCTGAGCCCTTCTTCAGGAAGGCTGAAGAAGGGCTTATTCCTGAAGAAGGCTTATGCCTGAAACGTTTAATCTCCTATTCCTTGGATGCTGCCTGACCTGCTGTGCTTTTCCGGCAACACATTTTCAGCCCTTGTGATCTACCCTTACTGACCAATGTATCATGCTACAAACCCTGACCAAGGGTTTGCTGAAGCCAGAAACAACGTCTGTTGCTCTGCCGTGATCTATCGTTTTGGTCATATCTTGAACAAACTCAAGTCAAGTTTGTGAGACATGTTTTCCCACGCGCAAAGCCATGCTGGCTGTTCGTAATCAGTCCTTATCTTTCCCAAATGCATGTACGTCCTACCTCTCAGAATGACCTCCAACAACTGACCCTCCTAGCAGAGCGCTTTAGGGACATCTCCGGGACACCCACACCAATCAACCACACCGCTCCGTGGCCCAACATTTCAACTCCCCCTCCCATTTTGCCGAGGACATGGAGGTCCTGGGCCTCCTTCACCGCCGCTCCCTCACCATCAGACGCCTGGAGGAAGAACGCCTCGTCTTCCGCCTCGGAACACTTCAATCCCAGGGCATCACTGTGGACTTCAACAGCTTCCTCATTTCCCTTCCCCACACTTCACCCCAGTTCCAAACTTCCAGCTCAGCACCATCCCCATGACTTGTCCTACCTGCCTATCTTCTTTCCCACCTATCCACTCCACCCACCTCCGACCTGTCACCTTCATCCCCTCCCCACTCACCTATTGTACTCTATGCTACTTTCTCCTCATCCCCACCCTCAGGCTCTCTGCCTTTATTCCTGATGAAGTGATTTTGCCTGAAACGTCGATTTCTCTGCACTTTGGATGCTGCCTGAACTGCTGTGTTCTTCCAGCACCATTGATCCAGAATCTGGTTTCCAACATCTGCAGTCATTGTTTTTACTCTGTTTTTACCAACAACTGACCCACCCTGATATCTGGCTCATCAGTCTGTAGTTCCCTGGCTTTCTCTTGCAACCGTTGTTAATTAATGAGATGACATTATGATCCTAGTCGGAGAGTCATTCGCACTGTTTGGTAAACGCTAACCATACTCTAAAATGATCTCGTCCCACCTGCCTGTTCCTTGATCATATCCCTTCAAACCTTTCCTATTCCTGTACTGATCCTAGTGTCTTTTAAACATTGTAATTCCCATGTTCACCTCTTCCTTGGGAAGTTCATTCAAACACAACCCACCCTCTGTGTAACAACGTGCCTCTCATGTCTTTTTGTTAACTTTGTGTTTTAAAAACTTCCAGCACCTCCTTTTCGATAATGTGGACTCATTTCAAGACATTGGCTCATAGAGATGTACAGCACGGAAACAGATCCTTCAGACCAACTCCTGCATGACGTATCGAGTCACATTTGCCAGAACTTTGCCAATATCCCTCTAAAACCGTTCCTACTCGTACACCCACCCCCACATGCCTTTTAAATGTATTTCTATCAGCCTTCACTATTTCCTCGGGCAGCTTATTCCATAACTCTGCAGGAACCAGTTGTCCTTTAGCTCCCTTTGAAACGTTCCCCTTGCACTTTAAAGCTATTCCCTGTTGGTTTAGAATCCTCCAGCCCTTGGGAAAAGACCTTGTCGATTGACCCTATCGCTGACCATCATGATTTTAAACACCTTTATCAGGTAACTCCTCAGCCTCCCATGTTCAAATGAAAAACAGCCCCAGCTTATTCAGGCTTTTCCCTGAAGCGCAAACCCTCCAACCCTGGCAACATCCTTGGTCATTTCTTCTGAACCCTTTCATGTTCCATAACATCCTTCCTGTGGCATTGAGACCAGAATTGCACACAGTGTTCCAATAATAGTCAGGACAAACAGTGTTTAGTTCCCTGAGCTCCCCAGTCTTTATTCACAGTAAGTTCCAAAGTGAAATATTTGTTTGGCATCTTGTAATTCCACACATCGTTGGCTTCATTGATCATTAAGGATACCGGTTTTGTCCCTTGCTCTTCTTTTGCTCTTAATACACTTGTAGAATCTCTTTCATTTCTCCTTAACTTTCTCTGCCAAAGCTATCTCATGTTCCCTTTTTGCATTCCTGATTTCCATCCTAAGTGTATTTCTACAGCCCCGATGCTCCTGAAGGGATTCCCTTAAGTCAGCCAGTTATATCTGACGTGCCCCCTTTTTCCTGACCAGAGCCTCGAAACTCAGCCAATGTTTCCTAATTCTGTCAGCATTGTGCTGCACACTAACAGGAACATGCTGGCGCTGAACGCCCTTTATCTCAGTTTTTAAGATTTTCCTACTCGCCAGACTTCCCTTTACCTGCAAATATCCTCCCCATATCTATTTTAAAAATTCCTGTCTAATACTATCTTGCTCCATTGTATAACTTGAACTTGTGGACCAGGCCTGTCCTTTCCATCGCAATTTTCCATCGCAATGACTGGGAGTTTCTGGAACAGGCTTAACAAATTCCTCCCATCCAAATGCTCAACACTGTGGCAGTCCCAGTCCAGGTCTGGAAAGGTAAAATCTCCGACTGCTACAAACCTAACTATTCGAACAGTATCTGAGATCTCCTGACACATTTGCTCCTCCATCTCCCATTGCCTATCGCTGTAGTACGACCGTAGCAAACTGATACCAATTTCTATTTCTCAGTTCCACCAATATCGCTTAACTGGGCGATCCTGCATGAATACTCCCTCTAGGTACTGCTGGATTTTTCCCCCAATCAAAACCACCACCTCCCCCTGTTTTTGCCTCCTGTTCTATCCTTCCTGTAGCATCTGTCCCCTGGAACATTGAGCTGCTGGTCCTGTCGCTCCCTCAGCTGTGTTTCTGTAATATCTACAACATCCCAGTCCCATGTTCCCATCCATGCTCTGGGTTCATCTGCCTTATCTGTCCGGGCCCTTTGCATTGAAATAAATGCCGTTAATTCATCAATTTTCCCTCATTATCTGCTGTGTTCTTGCCTGCCTTGTCTATTTATATTGCTCTCTTGAACAATTGTACCAACCTCAAATTTCTTTCTGGCCTTACGATTGTTTGGGGTCCCACACACCTGCCAGGTGAGTTTAAATCCTCTCGAACAGCTCCAGCAACTCTCCCCACCAGGATATGGTCCCCCCTCCTGCTCCCAGTTCAGGTGTCTTCCCCACCCTGTCTGCTTGTGCTGACATATTCAGACATCCAGAGATTTGTCCACCAAGGTCCTGCCCTGCCCTCCCCACCACATTC